>NC_037676.1:76378503-76523099 GCF_003255815.1 Theropithecus gelada
TTCCCTCCTTCCTTCCTTCCTTCCTTCCTTCCTTCCTTCCTTCCTTCCTTCCTTCCTTCCTTTCTTTCTTTCTTTCTTTCTTTCTTTCTTTCTTTCTTTCTTTCTTTCTTTCTTTCTTTCTTTCTTTCTCTCTCCTTCCTTCCTTCCTTCCTTCCTTCCTTCCTTCCTTCCTTCCTTCCTTCCTTCCTTCCTTCCTTCTTTCTTTCTTTCTTTCTTTCTTTCTTTCTTTCTTTCTTTCTTTCTTTCTTTCTTTCTCTCTCTCTCTCTCTCTCTCTCTCCTTTTTTTTTTTTTTTGAGATGAAGTCTTGCTCTGTTGCCCAGGCTGGAGTGCAGTGCTGTGATCTCGGCTCACTGCAACCTCTGCCTCCTGGGTTAAAGCGATTCTACCACCTTAGTCTCCTGAGTAGCTGAGACTACGGGCACGTGCAACCTTGCCCAGCTAATTTTAGTATTTTTAGTAGAGATGGGGTTTCATCATGTTGTCCAGGCTGGTCTCGATCTCCTGACCTTGTGATCCACCCGCCTCAGCCCCCCAAAGTGCTGGGATTGCAGGTGTGAGACACCACACCCAGCCTCATTCCTTTACTTACTTAATAAACTTGCTTTCACTTTACTCTATGGACTCGTCTTGAATTCTTTCTTGCACGAGATCCAAGAATCCTCTCTTGGGGTCTGGCTCAGAACTCTTTTCTGGTAACATCTATGCTTAAAATGTACAGAAGAGGAGAGAGGATGAGATGGGTGGAGAGAATTTCTGAAAGGAGACGCCCTAGAGATTTATATACATAAATAGTCCAATAGGCAATGGAGTCATGTGGTGACAACTCTTGGTAGAAATTCAACTTCAACATCTAAACATTTTCTATTGTTATAACAACTACTCCTGGATGAAATCATTGGCAACTTTTCTGTGACACATACTTTCTTAAGGCATCAAGTCAACAGACAAACTGGCTGTGTGCATTTGACTTGGTAAACTTTAACAATGAAAGCAATGCAATAAAACCAGGATTCCTAGCTTTGTAATAATATCCTCTTAATTGCTATGGGGAATACCTGTAAGAACTTCATGTTCTCAGCTCTGAGTTTATTTTGGCCCACAATGATGCAATCAATAGTAAATACAGGATTGATTTGCATGAAAAAAATACCAGAGAATTTTGTAAACGCCATTACATAGTATCTGAGGAATCTGGGAGAAATGATATGGAGTCAGTAACAGTAAGAAGGAGGAATCTGCTTGGTGAGAGCAGTGACAAAAATGTTTATTTATTTATTAACAGATGGGGTCTCACTGTTGCCCAGGCTGGAATGCAGTGGTGTCATAACTCACAGCAGCCTGAAATTACTGGACTCAAGTGATCCTCCCACCTCAGCCTCTTGAGTAGCTAGGACTGCCATGCTTGACTAATTAAAAAAAAACTTTTTAGAGATGGGGTCTCACTATATTGCCTGGGTAGTCCTAAACTCCTGGCCTCGAACGATCCTCCTGCCTCGGCTTCCCAAAGTGTTGGTATTACAGGTGTGAGCCACCATGCTGGGCTGAAAATGCAAATTTAAAGTAGCTTAGGGCTGGGCGTGGTGGCTCACACCTGTAATCGCAGTACTTTGGGAGGCTGAGGTGGGTGGATCACGTGAGGTCAGAAGTTAGAGACTAGCGAAGCCAACATGGCGAAATCCTGTCTCCACTAAAAAAAAAAAAAAATACAAAAATTAGCTGGCCTGGTGGTGCACACCTGTAGTCCTACCTACTTGGAAAGCTGAAGCAAGAGAATTGCTTGAACCCAGGAAGTAGAGGTTGCAGTGAGCTGAGATCATGCCACTGTGTTCCAGCCTGGGAGACAGAGTGAGACGCTATCTCGAATAAACAAACAAACAAACAAACAAACAAACAAACAAATAAAATAAAGTTGCTTAGATTTCTAAGAGGCAGGATGGTGGCACTTAGACATATGCCAAAAACTTTCTTCATGTTTACAATTTCTTCAGCTATACTGAGAAAAACACAGTAGATTTTTAAAAATAAAGTTTAAATAGAAGTAAATGAAATACGAAATACTGGTTTTGAATGATTCTGAGAAAAAACTTTGGACTTGTCCATTGGTATGTGCTAAGAAGATGGAGGGGGAAAAAAACCCAGATTTAAAGATTAACTTCAACTCTGAAGTGCCTAATTTGGCATTACAAAAAAGTAATTGCAAAAAAGCAAACTAGAAGTTTATTTGGGAGATCAAATTTGGATTAAGAAATATATTTTATTTTAAAAGTACATTTTTCTATACCTTTGCCTGGGTAAGGAGGGTCTTAGAAATACCTTAGACAAGCCCACGCTGATGCGGTTCATGATGTTCCTTTGAAGTCATTTATTTCTCTGGTTGTCTGAGTGCAGTATCGGCTCCTCTCTCCTGTGGTTTGCTTCCTCTTGCCATGCCAGCAGCACCTTGGCTTTTGCTCTATCTCAGCTCCACTTTCTCCCGGCTGCAATTCATTGTGTTCCACAGTGAGACACTAATCTCCATCCTCAGGAACAATTCATGACACTCCTGTCAAAAGTCATAATTACAACAAATTTTGTTACATGATCCAATTGGCTTTTATTTCTGATTCATGAATGAGGGTGGCATCTCCTTTAAACATTTAGGAAAGGTGCCTTGAGGAGCTGAGCAGAGGAGGTTGACTTTTTAGGCAGGAAAAGGCTGAAGAAAGCAGGAACAAGGAACAAAAAGTGGATCAGTTAGTATTAGGCTACTTAGATTACTCCCCCTGTGAGGGTTACAGCTGAGGGGACATTCTTATCCTGTCAGCTAAAACTGGCCTGTGTAGGGATTTGGCTATACCTTGCTCTCTTGATTTCTCGAAAGGTCAGATAAATACCTTCGAATTTGGAACTTTAGCATGAGTGACTCCATTTTGATTTGGTCTGTTAGGGCCTACTGCTGGAGCTCAGTCCAAATCAAGGGACTTCTATAAATTCGTTTAACTCTCCTCTGCTTCTAAATCTAGAGTAGCTTCTTCTGCCCACTGAAGGAGATCCAAACTCCTTGATCCAAAATAAGGTCCCATAAGGTCCCTTTAAAAATTTAAAGTCCCATAAGTTCCCCTTTCAAGTCATCTCACACTATTCCCCTTTGCACATGCTAGCTCTGGCCCAACCCAACTATTATCAATGCTATGTTGACTTGAAACATTACCTGATTGTTGCCAGGTAGAAGAAAATTCCACTTCTGAATTCTTTTTTTTTTTTTTTTGAGTTGAAGTTTTGCTCTTCTTGTCCAGGCTGGAGTGCAGTGGCACGATCTTGGCTCATTGCAACCTCTGCCTCCTGGGTTCAGGCGATTCTCCTGCCCCAGCCTCCCGAGTAGTGGGATTACAGCTAATTTTTGTATATTTAGTAGAGACGGGGGTTTCATCATGTTGGCCAGGCTGGTCTCGAACTCCTGACCTCAGATGTTCCACCTGTCTTGGCCTCCCAAAATGCTGAGATTACAGACGTGAGCAAGCGTGCCTGATCCACTTCTGAATGCTTACAGCACTTTCCTCATGCCCCTCTGTTATGGCACTTACCACATTTTATGTTGTTTTAAAATTTACAAAGAATGGGTTTTATCTCTTCTAATAGACAGTATGTGGAGGGTGTCCGTACCTGTGGCTATCATCTTTGTATCCACCTCATTCATGTCTTGTCCAGTGTTGCTTCTGAATGCATATTTTACTTCAGTCAGTTAATTCTGCTGGGTTCAATTGGGAATATTTGATTAAGTTGAGGAGTTCACTGGGTTACCCTTTGATGGAATTAAACCTAGGCTTGGTCTTCAACTAATTTATTGTTCAGATCTTTTACAAATCAGGCCAAATGTGGGACCAGACTTGATAGCTCTTAGGACATCCTTGAAAGGACAGGACTCCCTCAGGTTTTACTTGTCCAAGCTCAAATTCAGAAAGTAGCCTCAATGACTCGAGTCAGTCTGGGCTCTCAGGTGACCTCCCCTTTTGATTCAGCACATCCTTTCTGATAGTAATGCCTTTTGCATACATGACTACTGTTTTTGGAGTATTTCTTTTATGTGACTTTGCCACCCTGTTAGTCCAGGAATGGGACCAAAGAGGCAGGAGTGGGTACAGTAGCACACGTAGTATTGAAGTGACCTCATTCATCTGGGGAAATACCCAAGGTTCGTCATCTCATGTCAAGAAAATCAAGGACACGGGCACATGTGGAGTGAGGTTAAGAGCAGAGGTTTAATAGGTGGAAGAAAGAGAAAAGAGAACAGCTCGCCTTCCTGCAGAGAGAGAGGGGCACCCCAGTGGGTCTTCTGTTTCTGTGGTGAAATGCACAGGGTTTTATAGATGAGCTTGAGTAGGCGATGTCTGATTTACATGGGCCCAAGGATTGGTTGGACCAGGTGTGACATTAACATAGTGCAGGAAGAAGCTGGCCACTTCACCCTAATCTTTTATTATGCAAATGGATTTGCTACTCGGCCGGCTCCATGTTGTCTGCTCCTTACTATACACATGGTTGACAAAGAAAAGGGAAGATGGAGGCTCCATTTTGAACATGCCTAGCCCCCAGGTAGCCTCTTCCTATTGGCGCAGCTGCCAGCATTCCTCTGTGCAAGCTTGGGAAAGCTTGCTTATCTGTGTTTGCAGCTCGACTTTACAGGCTGCTTTTATTAGAAAAGAAATGATTTGGGGGCTGGTTTTCATTAAAAGGAAAACCTTACGGTGGAATTCCATACCCTCACTATCTGCCTAAATACTTTCTTTTTAACTTTTATTTCAGTATTATGGCTGATCAGATCTCTCAGCTGAAAGTAAAAGGGATGAGAGACAAGCCCCAAACAGCGAGGCCCATGTCACCTCTCTTCAAGTGGGCAGGTGGGGTCACCCTCTACTGTGACTGATGTGCAGGAAGCCTCTGGGTGGGTGCTGGGCTCAAGGCTACTCTTGCTATTCTTTTAGATTGGTCACCATCATCACCATTTCCAGGTTATGCTGGTTCAGTCAATGATCAGATATTTATTGAGCATGTACTTGAGGCAAGGCATCAGACTAGATATTGTAGAGAAACAAAAAGAAGTTTCAGTCACAGGCTCTGCCCTTTAGACATTTGTAATCTCTTTAGGAGAGATGTGTCAGGTTGAAATAGGCATGGGAAATGTCAATTATATAAAACAACATTGGGCATATAACATAATCATGAAGAAGAGCCTATTTACAAAATATTGGTAGTTCAGAGGATTAAATTAACACACACTAAGAGACACCATGTACATTGATTTAAGTCACTTCTCTTCAAAATATGCCACAATTCTCAGAAGCTTCTAAGCTTCTCTGAAGAACTCAATGAATAACAAATCGTACTGCAAGTCAAAATTTCTTTGATGCTAACTCATACTCTGATATCTCTAATCATCCAACTTATTTAGGGGCTCTTTTCTAGAAATAAATGAAATTGTTTACAATGAAATCTAAAGGATAAGAAATAGTAGATCACTGGAAAACTTCTAAATTATCTTATTTGGATAAAAGTGTAAGACATAAAATACCAAAAATATTTTAGTGTCAAGATAAGCAGACACCCATTTCTCCATATTGCAAATTAAACCTGGATGGAGCATTTACTTGCTTCAGGCCAGGAAAAGATCCATGAATGAATATAAATAGATGCCTGAACCAAAAGATACTACTTACCTGGCAAGAATGTCCAAGGCACCCAGCTGAACACTGAAATTAGAAAGGTCCTTTGAATTTAAAATGACCGGTACTTAACAAGGAATCGTATGGCTCACTGCAGCCTCCACCTCCTGGGTTCAAGCAAGTCTCCTGCCTCAGCCTCCTGAGTAGCTGGGATTACAAGTGTGTGCCACCAAGCCTGGCTAATTTTTGTATTTTTAGTAGAGATGGGGTTTCACCATGTTGGCTAGGCTGTTCTCGAATTCCTGACCTTGTGATCCACCTGCCTCGGCCTCCCACAGTACTGGGATTACAGGCAGGAGCCACCATGCCCGGCCTCATTTATGTATCTTAATCAACAAAATGACTGGTACTTAACAAAGGAATCAGAAAATTTAATAATAATAATAAAAAGCTATCATTTATGTATCTTAATCAAACCAGGAAGCAGCCACAGCAGCCTGAATTCTGAACTTGGAGGCCCAAGGTGTGAATGTAAGTGATGGCAAGTGACACCTTCTCATATCCCAAATCACTCTCTCTGCAATAATTCTACTAGTATTATCTACTTTATGGGAGCATTGAGAACTGAGAGGAGGTGGGACAGAGGAAGTGTTCTAATTATTAGTAAATCCAATTCCTACATATTTAAAAGGGAACATAAATGTTTAACCATACGAAGGGAATTTGCAGATGTTTGTCTTCCAGTTGTGGAATCCCAGGTATCAGGGGTCTTTCACTCTGCTGTACATATTTGGTCTGTTTCCCTCAGTGCAATTCAGAACAGAGAGACTTCACGGAGTGCTGCTGTCTTTCTCCTGGAGATGGATGTCCTGGTATCTGTCCTTCTGGTTCTCCTCCACCCCCTGCACCCCACTCCTAATACACACACACACGCACACACACACGAACTTCACTTCTTTTGCCTCCCTCCCTGACTCTTTTTTCTCCTTCCTCCTTTAGGTGAGTGATCAAGGAGAAAGGAATTCCCTAGTTTCTTGCCTTGGGCTTCTCCACACCCCATCTGCCCTCTCGATCTGTCCCATCCTGGGATCTCCACCTACTATTACCCTTACCATAAGCCCTTCAGACAGCCAGCCTATCAACTCAGCTTCGCCTTGCCTCCCAGCTACGATAGCCTAGACTCCTTTGGGCACATTTGAAAAAATCCAATATTTTAGTGGGCATTTTTATTTAAAAAAATAGGATGAGGTTTTAAAAAAAAGCTTTAATTTATAGAGTCTAGATTTTGATCCCAACTTATTCACAGGTTTTCTTGGTCAGCAGTTTCTGGGGACCTCTTCCTGGATCCCTTTCCTTTGTGCAACCCAGGTCAGAATGACTGCTAGTCTTAGCTACCTGGCCTTTCATCCCCTGTGAATTGAGGATGACCCTGCTGCTGGGTCCAGGGTGTTTTCACTATTCTTGATCTTGCTTTTACGTATATATTTTATATGTTTAGTTACTTAGTTTAACCCTCTGATCTATGGTTCTCAAGAGCTCTATGAGCTCTTGTATTAAAACAAAACAAACAATAACCACCCAACACGTTTGTTGATCACCTACTTTGAGCCAGGCAATGTGCCATATGATATGGAGAATACAAAGAAAAGCAAATGTCTGGGTGAAGTAGTTCAGAGCTTAGTGAGAAAGAGAGACAATACC
This sequence comes from Theropithecus gelada, assembly GCF_003255815.1. Taxonomy (NCBI): domain Eukaryota; kingdom Metazoa; phylum Chordata; class Mammalia; order Primates; family Cercopithecidae; genus Theropithecus; species Theropithecus gelada. The sequence goes on from NC_037676.1 coordinate 76,385,845, forward strand.
CATAAAATGGCGGTAGAATGGGGCCAAAACTTTGGTAAACATCTGATTTTTTTTGAGTACAACCAGGCCTTCTTTCTATTCCTGGGGTGCTGGCAGAGATTGCAGATTTGTGCTAGGCCGGGCTTTCTTTCACTTTGTACAAACTATAGGAATTTGTTCTTTCATATCTCCAGCACTAAAGATACCAGGATGTGACCATGCTCAGCTAATTTAATGCTCCTTCCAAGGATTTTTTTTTTTTTTTTGAGACAGAGCCTCACTCTGTCACCCAGGCTAGAGTGCAGTAGTGCTGTCTCAGCTCACTGCAACCTCTGCCTCGTGGGTTTAAGCAATTCTCAAGCCTTAGCCTCCTGAGTAGCTAAGATTACAGGCATGCACCACCATGCCTGGCTAATTTTTTGTATTTTTAGTAGAGATGGGATTTCACCCTGTTGCCCAGGCTGGTCTCAAACTCCTGAGCTTAGGCAAACTGCCCACGTCGGCCTCCCAAAGTGTTAAGATTACAGGCATGAGACACCGCGCCTGGCTCTGTCAAGGATTTTGAATCCAGATGGAGAGAAATAAAGATACAGGGACTACTACTGAGAAATGTTTTATTTATTTTCCATTTTTTGAGATGGAGTCTCGCTCTGTCATCAGGCTGGAGTGCAGTGGCGCAATCTCGGCTCACTGCAGCCTCCGCCTCTCAGGTTCAAGTGATTCTCCTGCCTCAGCCTCCCAAGTAATTGGGACTACAAGTGTGTGCCACCACACCCAGCTATATTTTGTATTTTTAGAGATGGGGTTTCACCATGTTGGCCAGGATGGTCTTGATCTCTTGATCTCATGATCTGCACGGCCTTAGCCTCCCAAAGTGCTGGGATTACAGGCGTGAGCCACCGTGCCGGGCAGAGAAATGTTTTAAAGATTGTGGCCCCAGCACTGAATCCAGAAACTACATTTGGTTTCTGTACATTTACCAATGTACTCTAGACTTCCAGGCACTCCGTATATTCCAATATATTTATCTTCTTCTTAAATTATTCAGAGGTATGTGTGTGTGTTGTTTCTCTTGCTTGAAATCAAGATCTTTGATACAAAAATTAATAATGGGGAGTGCAATGCAGACAACAGATCCTTAGGGATGGGAAAAACTAAAATTGGGAGGGGGTCTGTGAAACTTGCATTAGTATTGGTTATGGGATTCTGGCAACCATGACATGAAGTGGTGAACACTAATTCAATGACCGCCCATGGTCACTTGTAATGAAGCACTCATTGAAGGCAAGATTTCAGGGACCACTTTACTGCTGACACAGAATAGTATGAAGAAATAAAAAAGTAGTATGAGAAATTGTTTAATTTAATAATAGTATGAGAAATTAAAGAGTAGTGGGTAAGGTGGATTCTTTTAATGGCACTAGAAAATCTGAAGAAAGAAAATGATAGGCCCAAATATATTAATTCAACCTTTGGCTGCTTCCTAAGTCTTGGGGGAAGAGGACTTACTTTTGTCACTGCAACTCCCTTGCTATGTGAAGCCAGTTCTTCTCAGTCAGGTCTTAGCCATCTGCCACCCTCACCCCCTCAACCTAACTTACCAGTAGAATAGCTGCCAGCTTTGAGTGGGACTCAGGACAAGAAGATGCTCTCTGGCTGGTATAATCAGAAGGACAGACAACTAGAATGATAAGCAGTGCTCATGGCTCAGCACAGCCAGCACTGTGTCTTATAGGAAATCATGCCATTGATTAGTTAAGAATTTCTATCACAACACCTGAGATTCTACCAACACCACAACATTTATCTTTTGTGAACCAGCTGAGCATCTACCAAACAACTTCAATATTATTTTTTCATGAGTAAATGTGCTTTAAACCTCCCCCAAATCATTTACAAACACAGCTTTGAAACATAGGCTGTTTGTTCCCGACTGTGTGTGGGTGCATGCGTACACACACAAACATGCACACAAATAGTTGTATGTGTAAACTCATTGAGCTTTGCCTTTTACTTTGTATAAATATCTTTTAACTCAAGTGCACATTTCTACTTAGCATAGTGTAAGATGCAAGATGCATTGTAAGCCTTTAACCAGTGATTTTGTTATCAATAATTTGCTGAATCAAGATATAGGCGCTAATAATCTCTGATTCCTCAGATTCATAATGCAACAGATTTTATTTTCCTCATGGATTGAATTTCTTCCTAACTTGGTTTGACTCCAAACTTGTCAAGAGTTTATATCTCCAAAAAAAAGTATCCCAGGGTGAAGAAAACATGTTTAAATCGTTGCATCTCTCTTAAATGTTATACTCTTTAGAAGGAAAGCTTAACTAAAGGCAAATAACTGGCCACACTTCCTCCTCCTCCTCCTCCTCCTCCTCCGCTTCTGCTTCCGCTTCCGCTTCTTCTTCCGATGGGGTTGCCCAGACAAGTCTCAAACTTCTGGTCTCACAAGATCCTCCCACCTTGGCCTCCTAAAATACTGGGATTACAGGTGTGAGCAACCACAGCCAGCCTAAAATTTTATCTTTTGAAATTAGTATGGTGTATCATTTTTTAGAGGGCCCATTTCTACATAACAAGGGAAATGAAATACCTTTTACTGCTACAAAAATAGAATTAGGTAAGTGTGGTTTGATGAACAAATGTGATTTTGGATGCTTAATAATGTGTTTCTTTTTTTTCTTTCTTTTTTTTTTTTTGCTTTGAGACCGAGACTCGCTCTGTCGCCCAGGCTGGAGTGCAGTGGCGTGATCTGCACTCACTGCAAGCTCCGCCTCCCGGGTTCATGCCATTCTCCTGCCTCAACCTCCTGAGTAGCTGGGGCTACAGGCGCCCACCACAATGCCCAGCTAATTTTTTATATATATATATTTTTAATAGAAACGGGATTACACTGTGTTAGCCAGGATGGTCTCAATCTCCTGACCTCGTGATCTGCTTACCTCGGCCTCCCAAAGTGTATGTGTTTCATTTTTTAAGGCATATGTTCTATAGAGGTATAACTGATACGAATTTGTTATCACTGGAAACATCTTAAGGTCTACTTTCTGAATAAATTTCAGAAATGAAAGAAGCCATTTCATAGTGGAGTTGGGAGCTCTCATGGTAGGATCTATGTTATAACTGAAACTTCTTTGAAGAGTTCATGTAGATATAACCTTTATTTAAGTATTTGATCTATTTGATGTAGATGAGGAGTTGGCAAATTTTTTCTACAAAAGGCTAGATAGTAAATATTTTAGGCTTTGCAGACACCTATGGTCTCTGTTCCTCTTCCTTCTCCTCTCCATCCCCCTCCTTCTCATCCTCCTCCTCCTTTCTTTCCCTTTCCTTCTTCTCCCACTTCCCTCTCCCTCCCTGTACCCCCATTCGTCTTCCTCTTTTTCCTCTTTCAGTCCATTAAAAAGGAACAAACCAATTCTTTGTCTAGAAAAAGAGTCTGCAGACTGAATCTAGTCTGCAGGGCACAGTTTGCTGACCCCTGAGGTAGATTATTATATTAGTCGGAGTAGGGTGACAACAATAACAACTCTAAAACTCTGAAGTCTCTGTGGCTTAATACGTTTATTATTTATTTTACACGTAGGCAGGTCAGGTGGCCCTCCGCCATCTTACAGACCTACTAGATCCTCATCAGCCATCCTCAAGCTTCCTGCAGAACAGGGTTGGCACCAGGGTGAGGCAAGTGAGCTCTTTAGGGCATGGAATCCAAGGAGGTCCTGACTGTTAGGTTCACCAGGGTCTGCCTCTGAAGGGGAAGAGAGAGCTGGGGGATCACAAGGCATTCTTTAAAGAAATATTTTTAGAACAGTTTTAGAATTACAGAAAAGTTGAGGAGACAGTACAAAGAATTCCCATATATCTGCATCTAGGTTCCCCTATTATTAACATCTTATACTGGTTTGGTGCATTTATTACCATTAATGAATGAATATTGCTACATTAACATTAGCCAAAGTCTATACTTTATTCAGATTTCCTTAGTTTTTACAAAGTGTCGTTATTTTTAAAAAAAAAATTCCAGGGTCGCATCTGGGACACCATATGACATTTAGCCGCCGTGTTTCCTTAGGCTCCTCTTGGCTGTGACAGTTTCTCAGAGTTTCCTCGTGTTGGATGACCTTGACAGTTTTGAGGAGTACTGGTCAGGCATTTTGCAGGATCCCCTTCTATTGGAACTTGTCTGGGGTTTTTCTTACAGTTCAACCATTTTTGTGTGTTTTGGGGAGGAAGACCACAGAGGTGAGGTGCTATTTTCCTCACATCATATCAAGCATGCACATCATCAACATGATTTATTGCTGTTGATGTTGACCTTGATCCCTGAGCTGAAGTAGTATTCATTACCCTCTTCCTGTCTTCCCATACTGGACTCTTTGGAAAGAGTAATTAAGTGTAAACTTGCACCTAGGTAGTAGGGAATAGCTACATAAATTATTTGGAATTCTTTTGATTCTTCTTTCCCATTTACTTTCTTATTTTTTTTGTTTTATTTTATTTTAAATTGACAGAGAATAATGGTATATATTTATGAAGCACAATGTGATGTTTCAATACATGGATACATTGTAAAATGATTAAATCTGGGTAATTAGCATATCCCTTACCTCAACTATTATTTCTTTGTTGTGAGAACATTTAAAATCCTCTTTTAGATATTTAGAAATATACAATACATTCTTATTAACTGTAATCCTCTCGCTGTGCAACAGAACAGCAGAACTGATTCCTCCTAACTGTAACTTTGTACCCATTGATCAATGTCTCCCCTTTCCCTGTACACCCCTGCACTCACCAGACTCTGGTAACCACCATTCTACTCTCTACTTCCATGAGTATGACTTTTGTAGATTCCATGTATAAGTGAGACCATATGATATTTGTCTCTTTATACTGGGCTTATTTTATTCAATGTAATATCCTTTAGGTTCATTCATGTCGTCACAAATGACAAACTTTTCTGTGTATTTTAAGGCCGTATAGTATTCCATTGTGTATAGATATCACATTAAAGAATTCATCTGTTGATGGACACTGAGTTTGTTTCCCCTTCTTGGCCATTGTGAATAATGCTGCAGTGAACATGGGCATGCAGATATCTCTTTGGCACACATCCCTTTGGGTATGTGCCCCACAGTGGAATTGCTGAGTCATATAGTGGTTCCACTTTTAGTTTTTTGAGGAACATCCATACTGTTTTCCAAAATTGCTATACTAATTTATATTCCCACCAACAGTGTTGAAGGGGTCCGTTTTCTGCACAGCCTCTGCAACACTGATCTTTCAACTTTTTGATAATAGCCATTCTCACAAGTCTCACTGCAGTTTTAATTTGCATTTATCTGATATTTAAAATCTTCAGCATTGTTTATATTGTGTATGTCTTCTTTTGAGAAATGTCTCTTCAAGTCCTTTGTCCATTTTTAAATAGGGCTATTTATTTTCCAATTATGAAGGCAGTATGAATTCCTTGTATAGTTTGGACATTAGCCCCTTTATCTGGTGTATGGTTTGAAAATATCTCATTTATTAATTCATTTATATTAGTATGGGCTCTTGGATATTTACTTTATACTTTGGATTATAATTCAGTACCTTATTTTGGGGCTTGAGTTGTTTAGCTTTGGCCACAGGGACTCTTTTAGCTGGCTCCTGTGCTTCTTTGACATAAGTAAGTACTGCCATACTTTTTGGCACGAAAGAACCCTTCAAGTTCGTATTTTCTGCTCCAGCTTTAGAATCAGCCATTTCTCCAAAGAGCCGTAGTTCCTTCTGTTGGAGAATGGTATTAGAAACCAAGGTTTGGGTGTTAGTGTGCTCATTGCTACTGGGGTATTATTGGTTCTATCTGGGACATTTCTGGGACTTGAAACTGTACCATACTTTGAAGCTATTTCTGTACCAAACCCACAAAAGCGTCATCCTCATTTGAGAGATTGTTAGAAATATATACTTTTTGGCCCCAGACCTACTGGATTAAGATCTACATTTTAACAAAATTTCCAGGTGATTTGCATGGACATTCAAATTTGAGAAGCACTGGCTGGAACTTAGTCCTCCAACTACTAGGAAACCTAGAAATATGTGCTCAGAAAGAGGAAATAATGTGGAGGGCATATGGTGTTGTCTCTGCCACAACTATGCCCTCGAGTGTTTGCTGACAATTGCTGATTTGTTTAGATAACTTATGCTTAAAACACCTGTTTTATTTTTGTTCCTGCTCTTTCATTATATTATTTTTTACATAAAATATTCATTTATTTATTTGAATAATTATTCATTGTATTAGTCTGTTTTCACACTGCTATAAAGAACTTGTCTGAGATTGGGTAATTAATAAAGGAAAGAGGTTTAATTGACTCACAGTTCCACATGGCTGGGGAAGCCTCAGGAAACTTATAGTCATGGCAGAAGGGGAAGCGGGCACCTTCTTCACAAGGTGGCCGGAGAGAGAGAAAGAAAGAGTGCATGAAGGGGGAAGAGCCCCACACTTACCAAACACTCAGATCTTGTGAGAACTCACTCATTACCATGAGAATAGCATGGGGTAAACTGCCCCCATGATCCAATCACCTTCCTTCCTTGTGGGGATTACAGGTCCCTCCCTTGACATGTGGGGATTACGATTCAAGATGAGATTTGGTTGGGGACACAGAACCAAACCATATCATTTATCAAGTCACTGCTGTGTTTCTGGTACTGTTCTGAGTACTGGGGATGCAACAGTGAACACAAATATAAACATTCCTACCTTCACAGAGTTTACAATTCATATGGGTGGGCACAGAAAAAATATGTATATGTTAAATGTGATGACTGTTGAAAAAAAAATAAGGCAGGTCAAGGGGTAGACAGTACTGGAGGGGTTGGGGGCAGGTGGATGATTTAGGCATGATGGCCAGCAAGGGCCTGTTTGATTAGGTTATCTAAGAAGGGATTTGAATAAAGTGAACATGTGAAACCTGTCCTTATCTGAAAACATTCCAGGCAGAGGGGACACTATACCAGTGGTTCTCTTCAAAGCCAAAGAAACACATTTTGATTACAAGTTTAATTCTCAGCTCCAAAGCCAGGTGTCCAAATATCCAGGTGTCAAAGCCTTTTGGATCCTGGACTGATATTTTCTTTTTCCCTCATCTAGATTTTTGGCAAGATATAGATCCTGCTATGTTATTGCAACCACTTTTGTCATCAATGTATGTTATGTAGTGGTGCTCACTTTATGGGATATAAAAGACTGTACTATAGTCATTCTCAAGATTTTTTATCTCAACACCCTTTTTCACCCTTAAAAATTATTGAGGGCCCCAAAGAACTTTTGTTTATGTGGGTTACATCTATAGATATTTAGTTCATAGAAAGTAAAACTAGGAAAATTTAAGCATTTGTTTGTTAATTCATTAAAAAAGAAAGTTATTATATATTAACATAAACAGCACAGTTTTTATGGAAATAAGTCTATTTTTCAAAACAAAAACAAAATTTGGTGAAAAGAATGGCACTGTTGCATTTTAGCACATCTTTTGGATGCCTGCCTTAATAGAAGCCGGCTGGACTCCCGTATCTGCTTCTGCACTCAATCTCTTACATTGTCATGCAGCATCTGGAAAACTCTATGATATACTTGTGAAAGCATGACAGTAAAAAGGGCAAATAAGAGTTTAGTGTTATTACAAAAATAGTTTTGACCTCCGGGACACCCTCAAGGGTCTTGGGTAGCTCCAGGGGTCCCTGAGGCACAGTTTGAGAACCTGGCCCTGTGAATTCCAGCTTCAGTATGCCACCTTGGGGGCATTATTTAGTCTTCTGTGTCTTAACTTCTTCCTCTTTAAAATGGGGAGAAAAACAGTCCTTACCTCCTAGGGTTCATGTGAGGATCAAAGGACAATTCATGTGAGGCATTTAGAGCTAAGCCTAGTACAGAGAAAACTCCGCAGTCATCAGTACAATGTTTCAACAAGCACAGAAGTTGATTATGACAATTTCTGATCTGTGATGGAGTATTGTTCACATACAGGATTTAATTTTATGCTACTTCCTTGGTCAGGAATGCAATATAATCTTTTTAAAACTTATAATCTTTTAAAAATGTCATTACATTTTTTTCATATTGATACTCTTTGTGATCAGAACTGGGAAAAACATGTTCTTCCACTCCTCAAGTTGAAACATGCCCATGTATGACAGCTCTCCAAACATAGATCTCATTTGCTATTTACTGTTGCTGTGGATCTGAATTCCTGAAAGTCCAAGACTTCAACCACTGTAATAATTCCTTTGAGACCACTGACTTTTCAATGCTTCTTTCATTTACAACCATTTTGCATAGTTGATCTAATTGCTATAAAAATAGTATGCATTAAAACCACCAATCAAGAACACTAACATGGAAAGCTGGTTTTTTTTTTTTTTCCATGGTCAAGTTGCAATGATTTTCTCTTAACTCAGGATATATGGCATTCACATTCTGTTTTATTGCACCATGTGAGTTAAAATGAAAAAGCTTCACATTACTTAAGTAACAGATGTACAATACATGCAAAGTTGTACAGTCTTGTGATAACTGTCTTAAATGTAAAAGAACTTCAAAAGACAATAATGTGAGGTTAATCCAAGAAGCATTAACAGTCTCCTCCTTAGCCACCCTGAAAAGGGAAGCATTTATGTAACTAATTAGTGTTCCATAGTAAATAATCCACTGACATTTATAAGAAGCATTCCTATTAGAGTCTGGAGTAAATATTATGTTGCATGTAAAACTATAAATAGGATGAATAGTGGTACCAGGCTCAATTTTAAAATGCTATGGAAAATAAATGAGCACCGTCTGGGTAAAATGGGTATTCTATGTCCTCTATATACCGGTGTCCAGCTGCCCAGCTCAGGTTTCCCTATAGCTGCAGTGGAAACTCGATGATTCATCTCAGTTTCCAGTATGACTCTACAAGGTGGCTAAAAAAGTGAGTGAAGTTTCTCTTCTGGAAACAAAATGTAGAGGACAAAAGAAAACAAAATTTCTAACTGACTTAGAGATGTAGATTTCACTTAGCTTTAAGTGAATGAAGAAAACAGGATTTTCTATATCATAGAATATGGAGTTTCTACTTGCAAAAGCTTAGACAATTTGAAGAGAGTTCAAATAAGGAAACCCTATGTTGCCCCAAATAATTTTATAACAAATGATCTTTGCCTGCAAGATCTGAGTATTTGGTGGTTTTCTTCAAAACTGCGTATCAGGTATAGAAAGAATAAAGCACAGAGTAAAAAAGTAAACAAGGAAATGACATGTCTACATGGATAAAATTTCATGAGCCCACAGATTTGGGTGAAGCATAAACCAGGTACTCAGTTTAAGGCCTAGTTAAGAGGGAGTGAAGAGAGGAGTAGAAAAGAGAACCAGTATTTTTAGGGCTCACCCCAGCATAGCCAAAGAAGCAGCTGTTTTCCCAGGATATGAGGAGCCCAGAGATTCTCACTTGCCCCATTCCTGAAATTCCCACCATGAGAGCCACACATTCTGATTAAATCCCTTTCAGTGGAATGATCCCATTCCTGTGTGTGACTATGTATTCATCGACTTAGTCTTTCACTCATTGATTAAACATCTATGAATAATGCATTGGGCTACAAATACAAAGATAAAACAGAAACATAAGAAAATGCTATAGTTCCTGTCTCAATGAGTTCATAGTAGAGTAGAGAGAGGAAAATAAGTGACATTTTAGTGTGACAGGTGATTTGATGGGGATAACTTCCAATAAGTACAAGAGTACAAGAGATGGGGACCCAACCCAGGTTGGAGTATGGTTGGAGTAGATCCAGGTAATATTCCTGGAGGGATGGAGGACAGGTAAGGGTGGGAAGAGAGGAACGGAGTCCAGAGCATGGGTCTCAGGGCTTCTCACAAACAGGGGAGAGTGGGGTAATCATGTCTATCCTCTAGTTCCATTAAAGAAGACCTTACCCAGTGTTTCCACTGCTGAATCTTACTGAGGATAGAGTGTGGTACACCCTGGATAGCAATATTTGTGCATATAAGTGATAAGTATTCATAGATCACCTGTTATGTGCTAGGGATACTGCAGTGAATGTGACACACCCTGATTCCTCCCCTCATGGAGCTGATGTCTTTTTTTTTTTGGAGACAGGGTCTTGATCTATTGTTTAGGCTGGAGTGCAGTGGCATGGTCATGGTTTACTGCAGCCTCCACCTCCCAGGCTCAAATGATCCTATCCTACCACCTCAGCCTCCTGAGTAGACGGGACTACAGGCGTGTGTCACCATGCCCAACTATTTTTAATTTATTTTTATTTTTTTGTAGAGATGTGGTCTCCCTGTGTTGCCCTTGCTGGTCTTAAACTCCTGGGCTCAGGCAATACTCCCACCTCGGCCTCCCAAAGTGTTGGGATTACGGGCGTTAGCCATCATAACTGGCCGAGCTAACACTCTTGTTTAAAGAATGAATGAGTACCTATGAGGTAAAATTAATTTAGGTTATGGTTACACTAAAAGCCCAGACTTCAACTACACAATATATCCAGGTAATAAAAATGCACTTATACCCCCTAAACCTATAAAAAAATATTTAAAAGGAATGGATGGGGCACAGCATGGTGCAAATAGTTAATAATAGAGTATTGAACATTTCAAAATTGCCAAAAGAGTACATTTCAAATGTTCTCACCACAAAATATTTTAAGTATTTGAGGTGATGAATATGTTAACTAGCTTGATTTAGTTGTATTCATAAATCATAACATCACCTTGTACCCCATATATACAATTATAGGTGGTCAATATTCAATTAAAAAATAAAATTTAAACAAATGAATGGAAATGGACACGCAGAAAGAATTCAATTTGTTGTGCAGTTCCCTTACTACAACTGCATAGGAAATATGAATTGGACATACAGTAATTAAAAGATAACCATGGTTACTTCTGGATACCTGGAGATATTTATATTGTAATAATTTATTTCTGTATGCTTTAATTTTGCACACTTTGTTGCCTTAGTAATTATAAGAAGAATAAAGATGCAAAAAGAAAAAAGTGAGTATATGCTTGTGTAATAAACGATACTGCATTGATTTTTATAAAGATATTATAGAAAGTCCTGTTTCTGTTTCCTGGGAAAATGTGAGTTTTTCATCTGCTCCCTGACTTTTTTAGTTGTTGGGTCAGAATCCATTTCCCTTCAGTTTTAAGGCTGAGAACATTTTAAGGCTTTCTGCTCTTTTAACACTTTTCCGTTCCTAGAATGATTGACAGACACTATTGCTGAGCGAACTGCATTCTTTTTAAAAACATTCCCTCGTCAAACACAGGACATCTGTAGGTCTTAGGATAATATTAGACCCATAATATTAGATACTTTATTTTGCTAATACGATATCTTCAATGTGAAGTATGCATCCGTCCGTCCATCCATCCACTCATTCATTTATATTATGCGCTTTATGGTATCTAAATAGTTTAATAAGAGATACCAACAAGTAAGCAGGCCAGAGCCACCAATGTCGTAGTGCTCTGGGAGCATACTGTAATAGCTATTTGGCTAAGATGGAATTAATTCAAACTTAGCAGAATGAAGAAAATGAAAATTTGAAATATTTATCATACATAATGGTTATATTTTAAAATTTCTATTTAAAACTAAAATCATTGGAAGATTTTTGACAAGACAAGATAGCTGATGGCCTAAATTATTAAACAGCCCTGCTGCAGATCATGTTACCTCCATGGAGCTGTGCTTTGAGGATGTGCTCCAGAATTGCACATTAGATAAGGCAAAATAGTACCCTAGGTGGTAGAAAACCAAGCAAAGAAACACAGTCTCTGAAATAGTTCCTTCTGATTTGGGTGAAACCCTTAGACTGGGGTGAAAAAAATCAGATGCTCAACTTAAGACATAATTAGGGAGGGAAGAGGTGCATGACAATGTCTGCTAATCACAGTCACACAGTTACAAGGGCCTCTGCTGCTCCTCGTGCATGGTCTGTGTGCCAAAGCCCTTCCCCATGAGCCAGTTGCTATGAAAATCCCCCAGAGGGAGGAGCTTCCTGTTCAGCTGTACCTCTACTATCCTTAAGGAAATGGAAGGGAGGCTACATCCACTATTAATGACATCAATTCATATTCCCATACTACCAATAGGCTTAGAAGAAAGAACATCAAGGTGACAGTAAAGTCATGGTAAATGGTCCTTTGCTGGATGACTGGTTCCAAAACTTTTTTCTAGGTTAGCCCAACATGGTGGCATGCATCTGTAGTCCCAGCTACTCAGGCGGTTGAGGTGGGGAGGATCACCAAGCCCAGGAGGTCAAGGCTGCAGTAAGCTGTGATTGAGCCACTGCACTCCAGCCTAGGCAACAGAGCAAGACCCTGTCACAAAAACAAAAACTAAAACTAAACAAAACCCAGAACTTTTTTTCTAGGGCTAATATGCCCTTGGGGCTGAGGCTACCTGTGTCTGTTGTTGCACTCACATGGAATCTTCCTGGGATGTGGAGAAGGCTGAATCTGGTCAGCTGCAGAGGCCTGGGGCAGGATACCCTTGGGAATCCCTGTACCATGGGGTCCGTGTCTATAACTAACTCTTCGCATTAGGAGCAGACAGGACTGGGCAGGGCTGGTACTCATACACCCAGTAAACCTTCTCTGAGCAGAGGACCAGCCTTTAATTCCCTGAGGCCACATTGGCACATAGTATCTCTCTGAGATTGTTCAAGGTTCTGGTTATTGAGGAGTTCCATTCCTTTTGTGGTTCCCGTTGTCTAATTAAGTAGATGTGCTTGGAGGTGGGTGGTCTCGGTAGTGGGTTGGGCAGAGAGAGACTTGCAAATAGGAATATTCAAGGTTATTCTCCACCTGGTGGTTATGATGAATGCCACACAACCAAGGCCAGGGAGGGGCATGATGGCTGAAACAGTGGCTGGGGAGGCCACTTAGTGTCCTGCTGCAGGCTTGAGCCTGGCCCACCAGCTGTTCTGTTAACCCCTGCTATGCTGTCATTCCAGGCCCCCTCTGGACTGCTCCAGTCAGAAGAGAGGTGAGGATGGGCGCATTTGCTGGAGATCCCTGACCCAGTCATCTCTCTCTTTGGGATGAATAATGGAGGACAGCACCTCTTGCCTCCAAAGGATTCTTGAGAGCAAAACCCAGATTTCTTGTCTACACACTATCTCCTGCTGACTTCTCTGAGGTCCAACACACTGTATTCCCTGCTGATCCCTCTTCTCTTTGCTTAATTCATGCCAGCCCTGCTGGTCCCTGGGCTGATCCTAGAACACACAGGCAGAATCCTGCCTGTAGGCATTTGTGCCTGCCTTTCCCTCTGCCTGGGGTCGTTTTCATGCCTTGCCCATTCAAGGGCTTCTTGGAAGTATCTGCTCAACTGTTGTCTTGTCAGAGACCACCCTATTTAAAATACTACCTTCCTGCCTCCCCTTCCTCCCTGCTGAGTCTCTACCCCTTTCCTGGCTTTGTTTCTTTTCTTAGCACTTCCCACCAACTGACTTATGTTGTGCGTTTGATGTGACATGCTGAGTGTATGTCTCCCATCACCCAAATGCAAGTTCCTTGAGAGCAGCGACGTGGTATCCCCAATGCCTGGAACAGTACGTGGCACCTGATGAGTACAGTCAAAGGTATTTTGGAATGTTTGCTGAGTGGGTAAGGGCTGTTTTCCCAAAAAGAGTCCTCTTCCTGTAACCTTCACTGTCTCTGCTTGTTTACCTTTGATTCATTTTGTAATTCATGGCAGTGAAGCTTCTTCCTTGGCAGGACCACGTCCTCTTACGCTCTTACAGTTCTTTGTAGTTCCTATTTGACTTCACCTTTTTGAAGCAATTTATGCTGTGGAAAGACTACTATGGGCTTTGGAGCCAGAAAGGTCTGGCTTTGAATTCTGTTTCACCTCTTAGTAGCTATGTGAATCTGGGCATGTTATTTCACCTTTCTTGGCTACCATTTCCATGTTAGTTACATCAGGATACTAATGTCTCCTTCATGAGATTTTCCCAGGAACATGAAGTGAGAGACACAGGTAAAACTCCTGGTACAAGACTGAGTACATAATCAGAGTTCAATAAATGTTAGCTCCATTGCTTTCTTCCCTTTTCTACTCCACTTTTTTGTGACTCCACTTTCTTCTCTATTATGTTTCCTCTCTCTTGTCACTTCTTTGTGTCCCTTGCACACTTTTCTTTTTTCCTTCTCCCCACCTTCTGAAAACTATTATGTTTCCCCAAATCTGTCCTCAGTCTTGCTCTTTTTCTGCTAATGTGTGCTCCCTGGGTTATCTCGTTCACACCTGTGACTCCAATTAGCATCTATCAATGATTCCAAAGTCCGCAGGCCCATCCCCGGCCTCTCTCCTGGGCTTCCAGCTCATACTTCCCAGTGCTGACATCTCCATCCACATGTCCCATGGGCTTCTCCACCTCAGTGTGTCCCGACTCAACTCATTCACTTCCCTCCAACCTCTCCTCTGTCCTAGAGCATGGTCTCATCTTCCCAGTTGCTCATTGGAAATTTGAGTCCGTTTTTACTGTTCTCTCTCCTGTGTCTCATATCACAAAGCCCAATAATTTCTAATTGCCAAATATACTTTAAACATTTTCACCTTATCTGCTGCTTCCTTAATTCAATCTCTAATCTTTTCTCACCTACTTGACTGCTGTTGTTTTTAACTGTTCTCCCCATTCAATGTGTTCTCGCTTAAATAATCTTCCAGAGAAAACTGGAAATATGATTATATCACTTCCACTTAAAAAACGAGATAATTCAGTGGTTGCCTGTTATCTTCGGGATTGAGTTAAAACTCTTTAGCCTAACAAACAAGACTTTTCATGAACTGGCCCCATTCCCAGCTACACTTGTAGTTCCCCCAACATGCTGAGCTATTACAAGCCCCCGACTTTGCCCAAGCTGTTCCTGGTGCCTGGAACACCCTCCTCTTCCTCTTGTCTATTTGGCAATCTCTGGTTAAGCCTTGCAGTACTCAGTTTCAACATCACCTCCTCTTTGAATCTTTGCTGCACTTTCTAAGCTGGAGCAAGTGCCTGCCTTGGAAGTCCTTCTGCATCCCTTGTATTCCCATTATATGACTTACCTCACTCCACTGTAACCCATTGATTTTCCTGTTTCATGTGCAGTCCCACAGGAGGGAATGTCACGGAGCCACTCACCTCTGATTCCCCAGCATTTAGCACATCTGGCCTTCAATAGATAATGGTTGGCTGAATGAAGAGTGGGGTTAGTGTTTGTTTTAGTAGAACAAACTGATAATGGCCTAGCTCACCCTGTAGGGCATCGAAGCTGTTGATAAATTCAGCTTTGCCTTCCTCCACCATTGTTCCCCATCATATATTGCATGTGAATTCATTGGAGACTTGCCTTCAGCTTCTTTTTTGCTCTTTTTAGAACAAGTTCAGTTTTCCTCCTTCATCAAATCTGAAGAAGTACGTTGGACTAGTTCATCTGTAGGCTCCCTTCCCACTCTGATATACCATGATGACTTCTAGTGAGAATAGAAACTAACAGCCCCAAAGGAATGTCCCAGTCCTGTCATCAAACAGCTGTAGGACCTTGCACAAGTCACTTAGCCTTCTTGAGCTTCCACTTCCTCTTTATAAAATTGAAGGAATATTCTTCTAAATGTTTGTGGGGATGAACTTAAAGTATGTGAAAGCATCAAATGCAAGGCAATATTTTCAGGGTGTTATGCCCCATATTTCTACACTTTATGCATCTTGAAATAAAGAGGGACAAATGTCACATAGCTGCCTGGTCATGCTATTTTGGATCAGGAGAGGCCATATCAAGAACTTCGGATGAAGTCGTGAGGAGATAATGCAGTCCTCAAATAACTCAGAGCATTCAGAACATACCAGAAGACTGTCTTAGAGAAGTGGTCTAAGAACCTCTCTTCTGAAACCTAGATGAGCTGAAATGGAATCCCCTGGGGTGAAGCTATGAAGACTGGGGTGATGTCCACCTTGCTGGATCTTTCTGAGCTCTATCCAGGGTGGTGCCCTGGAATGTTCTGCTGATGTCTTCTTCTGAGATCACTGACAATCATGGATAAAGATGTCACTGCTGTGATTTAGAAGTCCAGGAAATCCTTGAAGAATGTTTCAAACACAGAGCCCTAGAAGCTATCTGGCGTCATGGCTACAAAAAAGACCTGGTCATGAGACCACAGCCAGAGACGGAGGCTGTCTGTGGATAAACCAGTTAATTCGATAAGACTTAGTGAGCAACTGGTATGAGTCAGGTCCACTGTCAAGCTCTGGGAAGGCAAAGATGAATAAGAAATGGTTTGCAGCTGTAGTAGAAGTTAGACAAGGGTTTGGTATCATCAGGGTCTGGAGGAAAGGATTGCTACAAGGAGATGTGGCCCTTCCCCCAATGACTGACTACCAGAGTGCCTCAGGGACACAGGGACCAAGGGTGTGGGAGGAAGCCCAGCCTGGTCCCCACTTGTGCAACCCCTCCCAATAACTGTATGAGTGACAGGTACCTGTTCTTCCATCTCTATACCATGGTGGTCAGGGGACCTCCCAAAGGTTGAGATGCTGAACCGTGGGTGTGGTTTGGGGTGTGAGCAGCCGGGCAGAGCTATCGCTCACACACGTGGTTCTACTTGGTAGGCACAAAAAGCCCTCCCACTTAGAAATAACTTCCCCAGAAGCCTGTATTGCCTGACCTTTCACTAATACAGATTCATTGCTTCAAACTGTCAATGAATGACCTTTAAAAATAGGAATAATTCTGCAAATACTAACGATACTTAGTACCTACTGATATTTCCTTTATGATAGCCTCTGAGTGCTTTACTGCTATTATCTCATTTAATTCCCACAACAACCTAATGAGGCAGGTATTATCATTATCCACATTTTACACATGAGGAAATGGAAATGCAGAGCTATGAAGGAACTTTTCCAAAGCAAGTCACACAGGGAAGTAATAGAGGCGAGATCTGAATCCAGGCAGACTGGCTCCAAATTCTTGCTATTAAACACTATGCTTTTCTAGAAAGAGCAGCATTGAGCCTTATTAGCAATTAGTTCCTTAGTTTAAACTACAGCAGCTAATATTTAATGAGCATTTATGGTGTGCCTGACACTGCACCAAGTGGTGTTTATTATTTAATTTATTGTTAATAAAACCCATAGACTAGGTACTGTTATTAGCATTTTACAGATGAGAAAAATAAAGCTTAGGGCAGAAAAAGAATTAACTTGAGGTCATATAAGCGGGAAATATGGAAACAGGATTTGAAATCAGGCAGTTTAACTCCAAAATCCACACATCCAACAGCTACCTTCAATTGTGATGTACAATTGGGTGAGACCAGACACTTGGGAGCTGCCACACCCAGTTTGCCAGTGGGAGAGCAGACCTTGTGGGGAAGGTCAGTCCAAGGGCTCTGTGGCACTCCTGGGGAAAAGAGGACTTGGGACACATGGAAATAACGCTTTTTACCCCTCAGTTCCATCTGGGGCTGACTCTGCCCACCGTCCAGCTAAGAATTGAAGATATGGCTTTATTTACTAAAGCCTTACCTACCAGGCCTAACATTCTATCACTGAACTTTAAAACAAAAAAGGTTAAGGATCTTCTATTTCAACATCCCACCCAATGCCACATGTAATCTCCCTGACGGGTACCAGCATTCTCATTTACAAGAACTTGTCTTTCTCAGGGCAACCATTCCTTTGTTACAGCTCGCTATGGTGGTCAAATTATTGAACTGTAATCTCTCCTCCTGGAACTTCCATTTCTACCCTCCAGAGGCTGAATGAATCAGGTCCCTCTCAGGCAATCAAGAAAGCTGTGTTCTCTGCTTCTGCAAGACCTCTGCTCATGCTATTTCCTATGCCTGGAAGTCTAGCTCCTCCCTTCCAACCATTTTGTTAACTTTGACTTGTCCTTTCACTTCAATGCAGTCATTTCCTCAGAAAGCTTTCCCTGGCCTCCCTGACTTGGTCAGATCTCCTAATTATATACTTTCAGAATATCATTGTCTTAGATCATGTTCTCTAAAAGCAGAACCTGGGGTAGGGGATGTGTGTTCTCATGATTTATTGAGGGAGCATGCCCCCCTAAAAAAAACTGCGAGGGAGTAAGAGCCACGCAAGAATGAGGTTTCAGGTGAGTCTGGTTCAGCCTGATTTGGAAAGGAGCGCAGGAGGGTAAACTGAATCTGCCCTGCCTTGAGGCAAATGTCGGGGGCTCTTGCATTCCCAACCCGGTCAGTGATTGGCCGTGGCCCACCATGGATGGGTGAATTTCCAAGCACTTCCTGCAGGAAATGTCATGGGCAATGCTCTGGAAAGGCTGCAGGCATCAGCCATTAGGTAAAGACTGGCAGTAGCTGCAGCAGCCAGGCATGGGCTTGCTCACTAAACAAGCGAAGGGCATCCCAGAGTTCTGAGTGGGACACCAGCAGTGTGTGCTACAATCACAGCCTCTCCTTCATGGAACTTGCCCAAGTAAGACTTTTACATTTCTGCGCATGGTTATTCGATTGAAACCTGACCCTTCCATTGGAGCATAATCTCCTTGTGGCCAGAACCCGAGTCTCGTTGAGTTACTTTCCCACAGTCATTAAGCCAGTCAATCAATGTCTTTGCTTGTACAGTTTCCACAGTGCCAAGCACAGGGCTTGTAGATAGTTGGTGTTCAGCAAGGACTAGTTGAGTGAATAAATAGATCAATAGATAAATGATTGAAGTCTACTTTCTCTTATAGACGATAACAGTCTCTTTTATGTCCATATCTCCTTTTCTACTTACCAGCTTTTGGACACTTTCAATTCTCTTGTGTCTTACAGAATCTTTTCCTTTCTGGCTTCCTTGAATTACATTTTCCATCCTGTCTAGGAATCCTATATCCTGGTTGTTAACAAGCCAGGGTGTCTAGAGACATTTATCAAGTGCTTGTTCTCAAGAATGGGGCTCAGCCTGCCTTTGTAACAACTCATAATTCCTAAAGGCCTCAAGGAAAAAGACCAACAGCAGATATCCTTTAGATAAGGTTCTTTTCTGTTCTTTCAATGTCTCTTTCTGGGTGTCGGGGAAACAGTGGTGAATTACAGTCATTTTTCTTCTCCTGGAGATTTTCGTGGCTAACTTTCCGCTGACCTTTTGCTGTATCCTACTACCCTGCTTTATACTATTTAGAGTGCTGAGGATTTTTATTCATTCTTGCTAATCTATCTATTGGCTCATTAAATCAGCCAAATCCCACCTGTTGTCATATAGATTGTTGAAGGGTCAGGGTCCAGAAGCAATGGGACGAGAGAAGGCTAAGTGTTGATGGTTGAGAAGCTGTTTGGAACCTAAATGCTTTTAGAATGTTCAGGATACTGGGCATTGGGTACAGAGAGTGTTCTAATGGGTGATAGAAGGTTCTGAGGCACAACTAGTCTGGCTTCCATTCTAGGAATGACTCTATTGGATTAGGCAGTGGAGTTCCAATTGTGCTCTGCCTTAACAAAATATGTGTATGTGTGTATTTTTGTGTTGTTGTTGTTGTTGTTTTGAGATGGAGTTTCGCTCGTGTTGCTCAGGCTGAAGTGCAATGGCACCATCTCAGCTCACCACAACCTCCACCTCCGGGTTCAAGTGATTTTCCTGCCTCAGCCTTCCTGAGTAGCTGGGATTACAGGCATGCGCCATCACGCCTGGCTAACTTTTTGTATTTTTAGTAGAGAGGGGATTTCTCCATGTTGGTCAGGCTAGTCTTTGAACTCCCGACCTCAGGTGATCTGCCCACCTCGGCCTCCCAAAGTGCTGGGATTACAGCATGAGCCACCGCACTTGGCTTTGTGTGTTTTTTAATTAGTTAGTCAAAAATATTGTCTGGGGTCTACTATTTGGCAAGCTGTGTTCTAGGTACTGGGAATATAGGAGACAATGAGATGACAAGGTCCCGTCCTTCAAGGAGAATTCCAGAGTGTGTGTGTATGTGTGTGTGTGTATGTGTGTGTGCGTGCGTGTATGTATTCATGCATAAATCCAATCCTGAGGTTTGCAGCTGTCTAAATCTGCTCCTGCAACATGCATACTCTTCTGAATTTCCATAGCCTCTCCTTCCACACATCAGAGCAGCTTGGTATATGGAACAGAGCACTAGGCCAGGAGTGAAAAGGCTCCATTCTTAGCTCTATATTAACCAGCTGGGTCACATTAAGAACTATACCTCATGTCTCTGAGCCCGAGTGTCTTCATTTATAAAACAAAAGTGTTGGAATACATATTCTCCATTTGCAGAATTCTAGGGAAACATTTACTGTGGGTCTACTATGTGCTGGGCACCTTCGTGGTATCTCATGAGATTCCATTTTCTCATTGAATTATCAGTGGAGCTGCTGTACTCCTTGATTTATAGATGAGGAAACTGATGCTAGAGACATTGAGTTACCTTCCCACAGCCACTTAGCAAGTCTGTGTCAGAGTCAGGATTAGACCCATTAGACCTGAACTCATGTCCAGTGCTATGCTTCATCATAACATCTGCTTCTCACTTCACTCCAGTGCCTGCCACTGACAGGGAGTGCAAGGTGGATTTGGTGGGGAGAAAAGAAATGGGCGAATCCCATCTGGATTGGCTCTGACACTCCTACTGCCAACCTGCTTTAAATCCCTGTCTCCACACATCCATCCATGCTGGGGCAGCGAGGCAGTAGCATCACTGAGAGGGAGAGCCCCAGGTAAGGCGCTGGGCAAAAATGCACAGAATTTAGTGCTGGAGGCTAACCAAATGCATGTTCAATGATGTGCACAATAGCTATTATATTCTATAGTTTTTAAGAATCAATAGTAGTTTATGTAAGTATGATAAATATTAGATTTTAAAAGTTAAGCCGAGTGCTGTTAGTTTTAGAAGAAAAGTCTTAGCTGAGATAGAAAATTCTTCACATTCAACTTTTCCCCTAAATGATTTGAGTACCAGCTCTGGCCTTACCTGATCGTGTATTCTTGGGCAGTGGTTCACTGCGCCCACTGATACGTAGTTTCATCATCTAGAAAATGGGGACAACAATAGTAACTATTTTGGAGGGCTTTGGTAAAGACTAGATCATGTCATAAAAACAATTTTGTAAAGTGCTAAACAAATGTTCATTTTTATTTTGTGCTAGTTCTTGTGCTATCCTAGTTGCTGGGGATATAAAAATGAAGAAGACACAGCCCTCTTAACAAGCCAGGGTATCTGGAGACACTCCTCAAGTACTTGGCTTTTTGATAACCTTTAAATGCTGTTTTCTTGAGGCCCTTGTGGGCAGGACTGCCTTTGACTTGTGTGTTCTAGTTGCTGCAGGTCATATAGTTTCCTAGTCCTCTCACTCCTTTGATTTATGTTACCCATGGAGCAAACTGAGTTGATTTAAGGGAGCATCTCATTTCCTGCCATGCAAACCTCCAATCTTCTACCTTAGATTTTCCTGTCAGATTGCTTTCCTAATACCTGCATTCGTTTGTCAGTGACTGATAGCACAGCAGAGAAGCTCCATGCAGAGTGGATTGCTGGCATGGGGTAAGGAGGAGAAGCCATCCGGAGTGACCTGGCCCAGCGATTGGGAACCAGGGACCTTGACTAACTTTGTCCAGATGTAAAGGGTGAGTATTGCAGAGGCTGCCACTGTCCACTCATAACAACCTCCTTTCTTCCTCTAGTGAGATATCCCCCAGTTTAAGCTGGGTATGTGACTGCCACGCTCCGTGACACGTATGTGTGCTTGGGAGGCTAAGTTCTGTGATGTGAACACGATTGATACGTGCAACCCCCGGGTTGTGTCCTCAGGGGAAGGGGTTTTTACTCAGCTTTCTTTTCTTTCTGCAGGCTGGAATGTTGGCATGATGGTTGGAACTGTAACAGCCATCTTCAACTACAAAATGGAAGCTGCATGCTACAAATGACAGAATGACAAGATCAAAAGAACCTGTGTTCCCAGCGCCGCAGAGCTGTCGGAAATAGACGTAACTTTGGGAGGCCGAGACGGGCGGATCACGAGGTCAGGAGATCGAGACCATCCTGGCTAACACGGTGAAACCCCGTCTCTACTAAAAAATATAAAAAACTAGCCGGGCGAGGTGGCGGGCGCCTATAGTCCCAGCTACTCGGGAGGCTGAGGCAGGAGAATGGCGTGAACCCGGGAGGCGGAGCTTGCAGTGAACCGAGATCCGGCCACTGCACTCCAGCCTGGGTGACAGAGCGAGGCTCCGTCTCAAAAAAAAAAAAAAAAAAAAAAAGAAAGAAATATACCATACTATGTTTAAGCCTCTGTTATTGCAGTATGTGTTGTAGCAGTTGTATACTAAGTAACTAATGAGAAAGAATATTTTGTGCCCCGGTAAAGACGGATATCTCTATATAATGAGAACCATTTGATGAGATAATTGTAATTTAGTAGAATAATATCAAATATTAATGTCAAATGACTAGTTCGGAATTGCCACATAGTAATTGTTGGGCAAGTTATTAACCTGTGTCTCAGTTCCCTTACTGGTAGAATAGCAATAACAGACATGATGGTACTAGTGTCCAACATTTTACTGAATATGTAGCTTGGCTCAGTGCCATACATTATTTGAATTAAAGTAGAACAAGAGAGTCCTGAGTAAATATAACCCAAATGTAAATTATTTTTAAACTTTATTATATATGTGAATATCATTATTTGAGTTTTCTCATCCTGACTTCTTATTTACTTAACTGATTCTAGGCATTGACCACTCCTGAGATTTTACATCCATAACCCCTAAAAGATCTGGTCCAAAATTTAGCACATAATACATATTTAATGAGGGCATAGCTTATTTTTAAGTGGATACCTCTATTCACAGAATGTTTCTCTCTTGATTAAAAAATTAATTGCATTATATATATAACATAAAATTCACTATTTTAGCCATGTTAAGTGTGCAATTCAATGGCATTAAATACATTTACATTGCTATGAACCATCACCACTATCCATTTCCAGAATTTTTCATCATTCCAAATAGAAACTCCATATTCATTGAATAATAACTCTCCATTCTTCCTTCCCTCAGCCATTGGTAAACTCTTTTCTACTTCCTGTCTCTATGCATTTGCCTATTCTGGATACTCCATATAAGTGGATTCATTCACTATTGGCCTTTTTGTGTTTGACTTATTTCACTTGAGATAATGTTTTCAAGGTTCATCATGTTATAGCACAGCACGTGTTAGAATTTCATTTGTTTTAAAATTTATTTTGCTTTTAAGTTCTGGGATACATGTGCAGAATATGCAGGTTTGTTACATAGGTGTACATGTGCCATGGTGATTTGCTGCACCTATCAATGCATCATTAGAATTTCATTCATTTTTAAAGCTCAATAATATTTTATTGTAGGTGTATGCCATATCTTGTTCATTTATTCATCCATCAATGGACTCGGATTGTTTCTACCTTTTGGCCATCGAACAATGCAGCTATGAACAAGGGTGTACACATTCTTGATTTGTTGTTAAAGCAGCAATTTGACTTCATTGCAGGAGTTGACACTGATGTTTCTCTGGGGTGGTGCAGCACACTGGAACCTGCTTGCTGTGTTTCTGTTTCTGTTAGAACAAGCTGGTCCAACCCATGGCCCATGAGCTGCATGTGACCCAGGATGGGTTTGAATGTAGCCCAACACAAATTCGTAAACTTTCTTAAACATTGGAGCTTTTTCTGAGGTGTTTTTTTTTTCCTCATCAGTTGTCGTTAGTGTTAGTGTATTTTATATGTGGCCCAAGACAATTCTTCTTCTTCCGTTGTGGCCCAGGGACGCCAAAAGATTGGGCACCCCTGTGGTTAGCACGATGCTTGGAATATTGAGTGTTTCTTTGGTGCCTAGACACAAAAACTATCCCTGGCAGAGCTGTGAGAATGTTCATAGTGTGAGGCCATGTCACTTTGCACAGAAGGACTCTAAGTCACAAAGAGAACATGGAGAGGGTGACATCAGGGTATACGGGCACAACAAGAGTTTGTGCAAATGAATTTCTCTCTGTTCCTGGGTATAATGTGTCACACCTGATACTTCCAGACTGGATGCAGGGGTGCTTCAATTTACTGAACAGAGTCAGAGTGGGAGATGGGAGCTGCAGGTCAGGCCTTCCATACCCGGTACTGTAAACGCTGTGTATGTGTTTGGCCGATAATCCTTCCATCTCTCAGTGTTGGCTCTCTGTTGAAGAGGCAGAAGCTGATGACTTTGAAGCTGCATTACAGCAGAAGATTGCCTGAAGAATGTGACCATTACTCCAGCTTCTGCAAAATGCAGTCATGAGGATTCTCACTTAGGTCGTTTAGCTCCAAAGACATGGCTCCCTAGGCCTGCAGTTTTTATACTGGCTGCCAGTCAATTTTAGAATTGGTGTCAACATAGAAAGCACTGCGTGGCCTTGGAGTCTCTGATGTTGATCCTGCAGTCTGACAGATCAGATTCCGGGATGATGGGATTTTGACTGTCTCTAAATTTCAGCAAAGTCAGATGAGGACACCACAGGCAGGTGTTCTCATACATCCCTGATTTTAGCTCTGTCCCTTTGAGTATCAGTCATTCAGTACAAATTCATATCCTTTTATGTATTGTGGTTTAAAATATTTTTGATTGTTTACTGCTTCTTAGGCTGTGTAAAAGACCTAATGAGATATACTAAGAAAAGTAAGGATGTTGGGCTGTGCTAGAAAAACAAAGGACTTACATTTCATGTTTTGGTTAACTGCAGAAATAGAAGAGTTTACGGAATGGAATAGCTCCCAATCCTCTGGCTGGGGTCCAATGCCCTCATTTGTGCTCTGCTCACTAGGTTTCTAAAAAAAAAAAAAGAAGAATTAACTAGTTTTTTTTAATTGAAAATGAAATACATGCCTTAGTCTGGGAAGCCAGCTGAAGAAAACTGAAGTGCTACTGCTTAATTGGTGGGTACAATGCCAAGGCAGCGGGAGCAAGGGGGTGTTGAGGCAGGGAAGGATGGAAGCAAACACCAGGTGGTGTGTTACTGCACATATACATACAAGGTGGCTGCTGTTCACAAGTGCGTCAGCCCCTTGGAATGGCTCTGGACAAGATATGCAGAAACACCATATCCTGCAACAGTCCATGGAGGGATGAATGACGAAGACATTTATTTGTTGGTTCTTTCCCATTTTCTGTACTTCCATAAGTTAAAGTTCACCCTATGGGCTGTTATTGACCCTGTACCCTCAGGTTGCATCCCCTGACTGCTTGGCAGCTGTTGTAGAAGTCGGACTCCACAGGGTGTCACTTCATCTGAAGCAGTGGGAAGAACTGGAGACTTTGACCATTGATCTCACTGGGGTGGACCAGGTGGATGGGGCAAGCGAAAGAGGTCAAGGAGAGGGCTGAAGCTAGAGAATCTCTGGTAGCCTATAAGATGGGTTCCCTACAGACACAGTAAAAATTTCAGCCATACCAAAGAGTATACAATAAATACGTTTTCCTTCCAGCTCAGACCACCAAGTCACTGTCCGTGGTTTGCCCTAACATCTTGTGTATACCAAACATTCGTCTATGTTTATAAGATCATATGTTACAAGATTTTGCTGCTTGTAACAGAAACCCCAAAAAACATGGCTAAAACAAGAAAGAAATTTGTTGTTCTTTGTCATGTAAAAGTCAGAGGAAGGCAGCAAGGCAGACTAATGGCAGCTCCCTGGTGATCATTCTGCTTCATCATGTTTAGCATGTCCCTTTAGCTTCCATCCTCAAAGCTACTTCATCAGAGCAAAAAAAAAAAAAAAAAAAAAAAAAAAAAAAAAAAAAAAAAAAAAAAAGAGAGAGATAAAAGAAAAAGAAAGGATAAAAGATTGTGTCTCCTAGCTGTGTTAGTCTCATTTAAGCAGTTTTCTCAAAGGCCCTACCCAATAATTTTCACTTCACTTTCATTGGCCAGCCCTAGCAGCAAGGGAGGCTGAGAAATAGAACCTTTTAGACAGGTATTTTGCAGCAAAATAAAATCAGTGTTTATTTAGTAAAAATGAAGGAAAGAATGAATATTAGGTAGACAACTAGCAGGTTCGTTTTACACAAATTCAACACCTTGCTTCTTATAATGTAATGTGTTTTGGATATTGTTCAAGAGTAACGCATGTAGACGTACTTCATTAATTTGAATACATTCATTGTATTCTATTGTGTGAAAATACTAAAATTTACTTAACATATTCTCTATGGGTAGATATTTAAATTATTTCTGATCTTTTGGCTATTATAAACAGCACCACAATTAACATTGTTAGACATATATATTTACTCATTATTTGAATATATATTTCTAGGATAAATTTACAGATGAGGAATCACTAGATTGAAAGGATAACTGCATTTTGAATTTTACTATATATTGTCAAATAGCCTTCCAAACTGCTGGCATTAATTTGTATTCTCACCAACGGTATATAAAAGTACTTATTGCCTTCCACCCCAGATAGTAATGTGAGTTATTGAACGTTACGGCATTTTCCAATACAATCAGTAAAAATGGCATCTTATCAATTTGGTTTTCATTAATTGTCTCATTAACCTTCTAAGTGATCATAGAAGTGGTCAGTTCTACCCATTTCCTAGCCCAAACCAGTTTGGATCAATGGGTGTTTATATTACTCTTCACAATTTTATAGAGAGGGATATTTAGATTCTCAATGTGTAATCCATTCTAGTCATGAAACATTTTTTAAAAAGAACAGCTTTATTGAGGTGTAATTTACATATCATAAAGTGTACAATTTAGTGTACAATTCGCAGGTTTTTAGTATATTCATAGAGTTGTGCAACCACTGCCATTATATAATTTCAGGACGTTTTCATCATCGCAAAATAAATCTTGTATCTGTTAACAGTCACTCCCATTCCTCTTCCCTTCTTATGTTCCTTGGAAATCAATAATCGACTTCCTCTTTCTGTGGATCTGCCTATTCTGAACATTTAAATATAAATGGAATTATACAATATGTGACCATTAGTGTCTAACTTCTTTCACTTAGTATAATGTTTGTCAAGATTCATCCATGTTGTAGGATGTACTAATACTTCATTCTTTTCATTTTTCATTGTGGTAAACTGTATATAACATAATGTTTATTATTTCAAGCAATAAATATACAGTTTAATAGCATTAAATACATTGACAGTGTTGTGTACCTATTACCACCATCCAACTCCGATCTTTTTCATCTTTCCAAACTGACACTTTGTACCCATTAAACACTAACTTCCTGTTCTCCTCTCTGTGTCTATGAACTTGACTACTCTGTGTACCTCATATAAATGGAATCATACAATATTTGTCCTTATGTGTCTGGCTTATTTCACTTAATGTAATGGCATAATGCTTTATAGACCATTCATATTGCAGCATATATCCAAATTTCCTTCCTTTTAATGGCTCAGTAGTATGCCATTTTACATGTATATCACATTTTGTTTACCCATTAATATGTTGATGGACACTTGGGTTGTTTCTATCTTTTGACTATTGTGAATAATATTGCTATGAACAGTGATATACAGATATCTGTTTGAGTCATTGCTTTCAATTCTTTTTCATATAACTTAATGGGTGTGAAGCAGTATCTCATTGTGGTTTTAATTTGCATTTCCCTAACGACAAATGATGTTAAGCATCTTTTCATGTAATTATTGACTATTTGCATTTTTTTCCTCAGAGAAATGTCTACTCGAGTCCTTTGCTCATTTTTAAAATTGACTTGTTTTTGTTGTTGAGTTAAAACAATACTTTAAACAATCTGCATTTCCATATTGTTCATTGTCTTCTCCTAACTACTTATTTGTCAGTTTCCTTTTTCCTCCTATTATCCTCCTGTGTCTTAGTTCGTGCAGCTGTGGTATCATAAAACACATAGACTGGGAACTTTATAAGCAATGAAAATTTATTACTTACAGTTCTGGAGTCTGGGAAGTCCAAGATTTGGTGTCTGGTGAAGGCTTCCTCTCAGCTTTTAAGATGGTGCCTTGTTGCTAAGTCCTCTAACATTTCCCTTGTACTTCTTTTGTAAGAAGAGGTGAACGTTTCCCTTGTACTTCTTTTGTAAGGTCACTAAACCCATTAATGAGGGCTCTGCCCACATAGCTTAATCACCTCCTAAAGGCTGCACTTCTTTTTTATTTATTTACTTTTTTGTGATGGAGTTTTGCTCTTGTTGCCCAGGCTAGAGTACAATGGCACGATCTTGGCTCACCAGAACTTCCAATTCCCGGGTTCAAGCCATTCTCCTGCCTCAGCCTCCTGAGTAAATGGGATTACAGGCATGCACCACCACGCCTGGCTAATTTTGTATTTTTAGTAGAGACGGGATTTCTCCATGTTGGTCAGGCTGTTCTCGAACTCCAGACCTCAGGTGATCTGCCTGCCTTGGCCTCTGAAAGTGCTGGAATTATAGATGTGAGCCACCGTGCCTGGCCAAGCCCCCCCAGGGTGATCAAGTTTCAACATACGAGTTTCCTCAACATATTTAGACTCTAGCATCTTGCTTTGATGCTCTGCGATCATCCACCTCTTAGATGTGTCTGCTCTTTATAGAAGATCCTTTGATCAGAGTCATGCATAGCTCTCCACTGCCTTATTTTTATTCTCCATATACCCTAATCATTCCAGGTTACTTTTATGATTTAATTTTCAAACTTTTATGACCTCAGGACTTACTTTTTATGTAAGATAATCCTGAATCAATATGTGCCCTGATGTTAAATTTGTAGTCAATTTGATGTATCTAAAATTAATGTATATGATCATTTTTTTCACATTGTCTTTGTCCTGTTCCCTCTTAACCAGTTGTGTGCTGGTTAAAGGGGCATAAAGCCCAAATGAATGGCCACTGGAAAATTTATTTTCATTTTTTTGTTTGTCATTTTTGGTTAGTTATCTTGGTAGATGTGAATTGTGAATTGGTATTTCAATATGGTTTTGATTTGCATTCTCCTAATAACAGATGATGCTGAACATCTTTTTGCATGCTTATTTGTATATCTTCTTTGGAGAAATGCCTATTCAGATCTGTTGCCTATTTTTAAATTGGGTTATTTGTCTTTATATTTTTGAGTATAAATGTTCTTTATATGCTCTAAATACAAGTCCTTTATAAGATATATGACTTGCAAATATTTTCTGTCATTCTGTAGCCCATCTATTCACTTTCTTGATGGTATTCTTTTTTCTTTTTTAAAATTGTAGATTCAGGGAGTTCATATCCAGGTTTGTTACATGGGTATATTGCATAAAGCTGGGGTTTGGGCTTCTACTGAACTCATCACTCAAATAGTGAACATGGTACCCAATAGGTATTTTTTCACCCCTTCCTCGTCTCCTCCCATTGGAGTCCCCAGTGCCTATCGTTCCCATTTTTATATCCATGTGTAATTATTGTTTAGCTCCCACTTACAAGCGAGAACATGTGGCATTTGATTTTATGTTTCTGCATTAATTCACTAAAAATAATGACCTCCAGCTTCATCCATGTTGTTGCAAAGTATATGATTTAATTCTTACTTATGGCTAAGTAGTATTCCATGGTGTATATGTTCCACATTTTCTTTATCTAATCCACCATTGATGGGCACTTACATTGATTCCATGAATTTGTTATTGTGAATAGTACTATGATAAACATAGGAGTGCAGGTGTCTTTTTAATAGAATGATTTCTTTTCCTTTGGGTGTATACCCAGTAGTGGGATTGCTGGGTTAAATGGTAGTTCTATTTTTAGTTCTTTAAGAAATCTCTATCCTGTTTTGCATAGGAGTTAAACTAATTTTCATCTCCATCAACAGTGTATAAGCATTCCCTTTTCTCTGCATCCTCACCAACATCTCTTACTCTTTATGTTTTAATCGTAGCCATTCTGACTGGTGTGAGATGGTATTTCATTGTGGTTTTAATTTGCATTTCTCTGATGATTAGCATTTTTTCATATGTTTGTTGGCTACATGTATGTCTTCTTTTGAAAAGTGTCTGTTCATGTCTTTTACCCACTTTTTAATGGGATTATTTGTTTTTTGTTGTTGTTAGTTTGAGTTTCTTATAGATTCTGGATACTAGTCCTTTGACGGATGCATAGTTTGCACATTTTCTCACATTCTGTAGGTTGTCTATTTACTCTGTTAATTGTTTCTTTTGCTGTGCAAAGCTCTCTAATTAAGTCCAATTTGTCAATGTTTGTTTTTGTTGCGTTTGTCCTTGCGGTCTTAGTCATAAAATATTTGCCTAGGCCAATGTCCAGAAGAGTTTGTCTTAGTTTTCCTTGTAGCATTTTTTAATGTGAGGTCTTGCATTTAAGTCTTTAATCCATCTTGAATTGATTTTTATATATTTTGAAAGGTAGAGGTCCAGTTTCATTTTTCTGCATATGTCTAGCCGGTTATCCCAAAATCAGTTGTTGGATAGGGTGTCCTTTCCCCACTGTTATTTTTGTCAACTTTGTCAAAGATCAGTTGGTTTTAGGTATGTGGTTTTATTTCTGGGTTCTCTATTCTGTTCCATTGATCTAAGTGTCTGTTTTTGTACCAGTACCATGTTCTTTTGGTTACTATAGCTTTGCTTGAAGTCAGGTAAAGTGATGCTTCTGGCTTTGTTCTTTTTGCTTAGGATTGCTTTGTTTATTTGGGCTCTTTTTGATTCCTTGTTGGTGTTCTTTGAGCATAACAGTTTTAAATTTTGATAAAGTCCAAGTATTTAGGATTTGGTTTTTGTTTTTGTTTCTATTTATGCTTTTGGTGTCATATCTAAGAAACCATTGCCTAGGCCGGGCGCGGTGGCTCAAGCCTGTAATCCCAGCACTTTGGGAGGCCAAGACGGGTGGATCACAAGGTCAGGAGATCGAGACTATCCTGGCTAACACGGTGAAAACCCGTCTCTACTAAAAAATACAAAAACCTAGCTGGGCGAGGTGGCGGGCGTCTGTAGTCCCAGCTACTCGGGAGGCTGAGGAAGGAGAATGGCGTGAACCCGGGAGGCGGAGCTTGCAGTGAGCTGAGATCCGGCCACTGCACTCCAGTCTGGGCGACAAAGCAAGACTCTGTCTCAACAAAAAAAAAAAAAAAAAAAAAAAGAAAAAAGAAACCATTGTCTAATCCAAGATCATGAAAATTTATTCTTATATTTTTTTGCTAAGAGTTTTATAGTCTTAGCTCTTACATTTAGTCCTGTGATTCATTTTGAGTTAGTTTTTGTATATGTTATGAGCTTAAGGTGAAACATTTATAAAACCATTTTTATAAAACAAGAAGGTTTTTATTATATCTAAGCAGTATACCTCC
Organism: Theropithecus gelada; assembly: GCF_003255815.1. Lineage (NCBI taxonomy): Eukaryota > Metazoa > Chordata > Mammalia > Primates > Cercopithecidae > Theropithecus > Theropithecus gelada. The sequence goes on from NC_037676.1 coordinate 76,417,159, forward strand.
TCCCTTAGGTTTAGCTCATTTTCCTTCAGGAAAGATTTGTTCATTCATTTATTCAGCAATGATTTGTTGAGCAACTGCTTAGTGCCAGGCTCAAGCACACAGTGTGAAGGAGAATAAGGAGTAGTATCTATTTCCAGTGAACTAACATTGGAAGAGAAAAAAAGAGAAGGAAATCAACAATTACTGCATACTACAACAATAGGAGGGGTGCTTAATTCTGCTTGAGGAGGTCAAGGGAGAGTGTTTCTCTGGAGAAATAATGACTGACTTAAGCATTGGAGAATGGAGTAAAATTTGTCAGGTGCATGAGTGTGGTGGGAGAAAGATGATATTCCAGGAAGGCGAAAGCACATGTAAGAAAGTCACAGAGCCCATGAGGAAGCATGGTACATTTGCAGACATGAACATGTGGTTGTTATTTTTCAGGGCATCATACTGGGAAGTTGTAGTACAGTTCTGGTAGCAAAAGCAAAACAAAATAAAAACAAACAAGAAAAACCTAGGTGAACAGACCTTGTTCAGGAAGTCCTTTGCTATAATGCAGATTAGAAGTTATTAAAGGCTTAACTGAATCAGAGTTAGTGAAAATGAAGGGGGAATGTAGATTCAAGGAATACTTAGGAAAGTTGAATTGATGGGAGCTGGTAATTGATCAGATTTGGACTGTGAAAAGGAGATGCCTAGGACACAGCTTTGCAGTACGGAGGGATTGGAGCGCAGTTCACTGAGATGATGAATTCAGTTTGGGACCTAACTATGGTTTCTAAACTTATCTACCACATTTTAAGTAACCCTGGACCAGATCCAAAGCTTTCAAGAGTTCCCAATAATGTCATTTAAGTGCTTTACTCTTCAAAGTCCAATTCAGTTCTTTTACATTTGAATTATTAAAATAGAAGAGTTTCTTATAATATTGCTAACACATCTCTGAATTAGGCTTATATTTCCTTTCCCTACCGCTGTCCTGCCTTCAAATTTTTTTTCCCCCTTTTCAATACTCTTTTTAAAATTTGTGTTGAACTAGCCTATTGCAGGCTGGGGAAAGAAAGAGCAGAGAAGTTCTGACTCCCAGCACTGCTTTTCCCCACTGCTTCCCTGTGTGGAGTTTTGTCTCCATATTGAAGAACTTGCCAGATAATGGATGCAAAAGAATTTGCTTTTCTATTTGTTCCCTTCGTAAAAGCATTGCATGGAACTAGCAGATGCCTCCCAAGGAGAAAACACTGCTTGTTAGCATAGGAAATGCAGATAATTGGCATGCTTCCTTTCCTGTCTGCCAACACTGGCCTGAAAACAAGCCATCATTGAGTGCAGCTTTTCCTCAGTGCAGCTGTGGCTCCCAGCACTCAGTGTCTGTTCTTTGGGGATTAGAAACACATTGATCTGAGCTGTAAAAGCTGATGGCTAAAGACAGTTCAATTGCATAAGTTGTCTAAGAGGCTCTAACTAATGAATGCACTGTTCGGTCAGTGGGGCTGTCCGGGTGGTGAGTGAGCCAGCTCTTTGCTTCTGTTTCTCCTTTCCCGTGACCCAGCATTTCAATGGCAAGGTAATGAGCATCTTTATGACAGGGCCAGGAGACCCAAGGGGAGCCAGAGAGGCAGTGTGTATGTGTCTCCTTCGCTAGAGTGTAAGCTGCTTGAGGACAGGGGAGTAGAATTTATTTTCGTATTTCCCATAGCACCTAGCATGGTGTTCTTCCAGGAGAAAAGTTAGTTTACATTGATTCACCTAAGTACCCTTGCTCCAAGAATGTGGCAGATTGACTTCATCTTTGATTCCTTCTCTTTCTTGGCTCATTCTCAGGTGAGCTAATGGGGCTTGGAGTGGGTATTTGAGCTATGACACCAGATGTCTAGAGAGAGCAGGCACAGGATTTTCTTCTCCCTGGTATCTGGAGAGGGCTGAGGGACCAGCAGAAGAGGAGAACTTGCCTCACCTTGAGGTCTAGCCAACACTGACCTTTCCTGGTTCCCCGTGGAGGCTGAAGTTGGAGAATTACTGCCTATGTTACTTTCATCTGGTGATCCTGATGGCCCCTTCCCTGAGCCTCAGTCGTGTAGTCCTGGTGTGCTGACTGGCTTGTGGGCACCTGCTCATGATGGTCCAGTTCCATCCATCATTGGTTTGCCAATGTGCCAAAGCCCCCAACAGCCTAACTTGGTTGCTTGCAGGGCTGGGGTGGACACAAAATCATGAACAAAAAGCAACAGCCCCTGGATATGAAAGCCAAGTGGGACATCTGGCCCAGGTGACTCTCTCAAAGCTAAGCTCTTTCCATAAACAAGGTAAAAAGGAACTTGAACAAAATATATCGCAAAAAGTCTTAAGGCACTGAAATCACAGCATTAGAAAATCTTTCTGAAACAAAAGAACTATAATTTTTAAAGAAATTCAACAGATGCATTTTGAGCACTTAGTATTTAAAAAAACCCTATGCTAAGTGCAACGAATACAGTGATGACTGGGACTGTCCCTTCTCTCGAGGACTTTACAATCTATTGAAGAAGACAGACTTATGGATAACTAGACATGGTACAAAGGAGGATGACATCAGAGCTTATGTAAAGTAGGAAGAAAGTGTTTTGCATATAGAAGCAGGAGCTATTAATTCTAAATGGCAGATAATGGAATGTTTGCAGAGGAAGTGTTGTTGCAGCTCAGTTCTGAGAGACGAGAAAGGTCTTAGCAGTGGGAGGATGAGTGGAAGGACAAACAGGGCTGTGAGGAGTGCTGGGCTTGGGGAACAGTGTGTGCAGGACTGTGAGACTGGAGAGAGGTCACAGGAGATGCAGCTGGAAAGAGGATTCATTCCACAGGTGTAGAATCAGCATCAGGGACCTAAGACTGGCATCAGGCACATACAGTTTTCAAGGCTCATTCTATCACTCACAGCTGTGTGCCCTTCTGCAATGGCATTGTTACCATGAAAAGAGGAATGCTGTAAGAACCGGGAATAATACATGCACAGGGTGTAAGGTACATCGTGGTCTCTTGGGGTAGGTTTGCGATCTGAATAAACAAACCAGAGAGAGGCATGGGTATGTTATCTCCATTTTTATAGTTGGGCTATTCGAGATGGAAAGAGTTGAAATAGCTTGTTTAAGCTGTTTCAACAGTAAGAATTCCGGTCCAGATTTGAATCTACCTTCTGCCCCTTAAAATACACTGTTGCATGGGAAGAAGGCACGATGTGCGGAGGGGCAGTATAAACAACGTGTGTGGCTTCCTTCAGAGCGTGCAGTCTGGCTTGTTAAACGTGAAGGTTGGACTGCAAAACAGAAGGGGCCACAGAGTGGCCGTGCTAGAGGGGCTTAGAGGAGGCGTAGTCCCAGTGAGGGGCAGTGGTGGTGGGGACTTCCTGGAGGAAGTGGAACTCTCCCCTGGAGTGGCTGAAGACAGTAAGCAGAGAGGGAACCCCAGAGTGGTGGCTGCTGTAAAGGCCCCAGTGTCCTTCTTAGGAATGAGGCACTTACTCCCCTGGCTGTAAGGCGTGCTGCAGGAAGATGGCCCTCAGCTGCCAGTCCTTTGGGGACTGCCTCTACTGAAGAGACTGCCTCGCCCACAGTCCCACCTCCTTCCACACCCAGGAACTGAGGCTTGAGTCTTTTGCCCAACTTGTGCCAACTTTGAAGGCTCTCTCAGAGCTCCAGGTCCTCATGGAGTCAGCTGAGGTCCTCTTTGGGGCTGCACTTGGGGCGACCTCTCCCTCCTGCTCTGTTTCCACCACGGATGCTGGCCCAAGAGCACTAATAGGCATCTGCATGTCTGTCAATCTCTGTTTTATCTTCCCAGGGAACCCAACCTGTGAATCCAGATCTGGATCAAAGCTTGTAGCTTTGGACTGCAGCTGAGTCTGCAGGATGCAGCCCACTCCGGGGTGCTGGGTGGTGAGAGAGGGGGATCAACATAGACGACTGATGGATACCCCAGAGCCTGCTAGTGTGTTTTCACACAGGACCTGCGGCCTACCATCCCCCACCTCCCACCCACCCCCTTAACATTCTTTTCTGGGAGGGACACATTCTTTTCCACCTGACAGGTCAGAGCTGAGGGTATGTGTGTGGTGCGGTAGGGTGGTGGTCAGGGCGAGGGAGGACTCCAAAGTGCAGGCACTGTCTTCCACAGGGGTCTGTAGCCCTCACTCAGTGGAGAGAGGAGCAGAATGTGGGAAAGGAAACTGGGGAGGGAATGGCTGAGAATGAGGCCCAGTGTTGAGCAGGAAAGAGAATCAGAGTTCAAGAAGGACCCCTAGGTGGTCTCAATCTTATAAAAACCTGGGCTCACTTTCGATGGAATGAAAATATGAAAATATCATGCTCAGTTATAAATATTAATTTGAGAGTACTTTCATTTAAGTGATTTTTTACCCCTAAGATATATATTTTAAATATACTTTGGTCTGAACATGGTGGCTCATGCCTGTAATCACATCTGGGGCAGGAGGATTATTTGAGGCCGGGAGTTTGGGCAACATAGTGAAGCCACACACACACACACACACACACACACACACACTTTAAAATATATATATATATATATATATATGTATTTCATAACATTGTGTTACTTTAAATACACACACACTGTATATATTATATATTCTATACACATATAACGTGATGTTATGAAATGTATATATAGTATAAAATGGTTACTATAGTAAAATAAAAGAACATATTCATTGGGTTAAAATAATTAAACAGGCATAAATAAATAACACATCATAAGGAAAAAACAGTCATGCTTGAAAGGATCACAGATGTGCCGAGTGGAGAGCCCAACTTCTGCAAATCCCCTCAGGAGAGATGGTTCCATTGGGATTTATTTTCTGTAGTTTGGATCAAGAAGCAAGTTATTCTTCATTCGACTTAGTGAATGTAAAATTATGATTTGTAAATCAGAGACTCCCCTTTGGAAGCACAGCAGCTTGAGGCTATATGTATGTGAAGCTGGAAAATCTGGCTGGCCCAGTCTGTGGGGGTCCCCTTAGTGTTGAGCAGCTCCTTGGGGAACTTGGGGGTCTTTCAGAATCCCTCTTGCACTCCAATGACAGGAGGGCACAGGCCTGACAAAGTATCTCAGGCCTGCCTGGCTTGCGTGTGGGTGCACAGGTGCAGCCCTCAAGTTTCCAGTGAGTTTTCTGAGTGACCAGAGCCTGCTGTCTGCCCCTCGCCTGTCTGATTTCTCATGGCCAAGCGCTGGCCATTGAAAAGCTGAGCCCCAGCAGGGGCTCTGGACCCCATGGTGGGGGTAACCTCTGACATTCTTCAGGCACCGAGACTCTTAATCAGAAAGAGTTGGACCTGATCCTGGGAATACACAGAGGCCCGTTTCCCTGTTTCTTCCAATGTGTGCGACAGCAAAGAAGCTGGTACACATTTTTGAATAAGGAAGCATGAGGCTCAGAGCTGACTTTTGGAAAGATTCGGCTTCGTGTCTCTGGCAAGTCCTAGCTGCAGCAGTAGAGAGGGCAGATCGGGGGCAGGGAGACCAGTCTGGATGTGCCTGTGACCCTCCAGCTGGTGGTAAGGAGGAGCTGCACTGGAATGGTGGCTGTGGGAATGGAAAAGGGGATCATCTGAGGAGCACTGGAGGCAGAATGTGTGGGCAGCAACAATGGCTCAGACACAGAGAAGTCTGGTTTCAGCCCCGAGTGAATGGTAGCTGATAATGCCATTAAAAGAAACTGGGAAGTCAATTCTCACAAACCCTGTGAGACAGGCTTCAAAAATAGATCTGGTTTCAAATTCTAGCCCTATTACTACCAGCTGTGTGGGTGCCACTGGATATACAAGTCACCTTATGGAGTCCAATTGTGTGTGTGTGTGTGTGTGTGTGTGTGTTTTTAGATGAAGTCTCGCTTTGTCACCCAGGCTGAAGTGCAATGGTGCGATCTTGGCTCACTGCAACCTCTGCCTCCTGGGTTCAAGCAATTCTCCTGCCTCAGCCTCCCGAGTAGCTGAGATTATAGATGCATGCCACTATGCCCGGCTAATTTTTGTATTTTTATTAAAGATGAGGTTTCACCATATTGGCCAGACTGGTCTTGAACTCCTGCCTTGTGATCCGCCTACCTCGGCCTCCCAAAGTGCTGGGATTACAGGCGTGAGCCACCGCGCCCAGCCCTTGTTGTTTTTTTTAATTTGTAAAATTGGAGATGATGATGACGATGATTTCATAGTTACTTATTGCAAAGAATAAAAGAAAACATCACAAAACATTTTCAAGAGGACAGCACACAGTTGGCACTCAATAAATGGAAGTGACTGAAGTAGAGTCTGATTAGTGCAATTTATGAGGTTGTAGAGGAAGTCAGACCCTCAGAGTAGAGTGAATGTTCCAGCTGAGCGGCGCACGGAAGGCTCATGGAGGAGCCAGAGATTGTGCTAGTGTCTCTTTAGGGTTTTTGAGGTCTTAGAAGGCCAACTCTTCTAAGCACAGAAATGAATCAATTTATAAAATGGTCTCTTATTTTTCAGAGTTAGACGTAAATGACAAGCATGAATACTGTTGATAATCTCTTTCATACATAAGATAGAAATAATTTTCTTCCTCTTTTTTGCAATTTTAATAGCAGCTGAGATTTTTAAAAAAGGGAATTAAACCATAATGACATTTATTTTTTCCTTAACATGAAACATTCAACAATGTTATTAAGGATCCAGCCTCTTTCCCAATTCTTGTTGGGTTTTTCATCTTATACCTGTTGCTTTATGGTTGCAAGATGGCTGCCATAGCAGAAGGGATCGCATTTATGTTCAAGACAAAAAAAAAAAAAAAAAGGAAGGTGCAACACCATTGAGCTTGCTGATACCTAGCCCTCTTATCAGCAAAGCAAACGTTTTCTAGAAGAGTTTCAAGGCCTGAATTAAGTCACATCGTCATGACCAAGGATTAAAAATGTCTGGGAAAGCAAATATCTGGCAAAGAGGAATAGGATTGCCTGATAATGATTCGGTATGTTAGTGAAAGATTTTTAAGCAGCTGAGATTTTGGCAACTTAGAATTTTGGTTTATCCGGTGATTTACCATTTAACTGTAGATCAATAACATTTTAATAGATGACAACTGTTTTCCAAAGGATAAGAGAACTGAAAGGGCATTTGAGAAGAAGAGATATTTTTGCCTTTTTGGTTTTCCAGGGCCTACAGAAGCTTTAATTCTGCTTCCTTTTTTTTTATTCTTTTTTTTTTCTTTTCTTTTCATATTTCAGTAAGTAAATAGAAGACTCTTCAATTAGATAACTGAAAAATATTGGTGGACTTCAAGCTTAAACTTTGTGGTTGGTTTTTAAATTTATTTCTGAGTTCAGCAGTAGACTGAGTTGCACTGGAAGCTGAAACTACAGGAAGGAGGAAAAAGATGCCCATGTCACCTCGTGCAGGAAGGGGCCTGTGCAATAGTCATCAGCAGCTGCTCCTCTTGTCCTGATGGCAAGGCCCAGGTTCCTTCTGGTAAAGAAAAACCCTCCTCATCCTTCATGATTAAGCTGAAGATAGCTTAAGCATCTACAGATACTTAACAGTAGTTTAATTATCAAATGTCTTGTTCTAAAATGAATGAGAAAAGTTGTATATTTGATTTGGTATTCGATAACTTCAACAAGATATGTAATAACTTCAAATGCCTCTGTAGTAAAAAAAGAGCTTCTAATAGTGACATTAATTACAAAGGAGTTATTTTTTGAAAGGCAATTTTTTTTTTTTGTATTTTTAGTACAAAAAAAAGGCAATTTTAATAAATCTTAATTTTAAAAATCTACTGAAGATGGGTAGTGATGATGGTTGCACAAAAATGCGAAAGCACTTAATACCACTAAACTGTACACTTAAAAATCATTAGAATGGTGTATTTGACCTTTTTCATGCTTCTGATAAAGACATACCTGACACTGGGAAGAAAAAGAGATTTAATTGGACTTACAGTTCCACATGGCTGGGGAGGCCTCAAAATCATAGTGGGAGGTGAAAGGCACTTCTTATATGATGGCAGCAAGACAAAATGAGAAAGAAGCAAAAGTGGAAACCCCTGATAAACCCATCAGATCTTGTGAGAGTTATTCACTATCATAAGAATAGCACAGGAAAGACCTGCCCCCATGATTCAATGACCTCCCCCTGGATCCTTCCCACAACACATGGGAAATCTGGGAGAAATAATTCAAGTTGAGATTTGAGTGGGGACACAGCCAAACCATATCATTCTGCCCCCGGCCCTTCCAAAGCTCACATCCTCACATTTCAAAACCAATCATGCCTTCCCAACAGTTACCCAAAGTCTTAACTCATTTCAGCACTAACCTAAAAGTCCACAGTCCAAAGTCTCATCTGAGACAAGGCAAGTCCCTTCTGCCTATGAGCCTGTAAAATCAAAAGCAAGCTAGTTACTTCCTAGATACAATGGGGGTACAGGTATTGGGTAAACACAGCCATTCCAAATGGGAGAAATTGGTCGAAACAAAGGGGTTACGGGACCCATGCAAGTCTGAAATCCAGTGGGGCAGTCAAATCCTAAAGCTCCAAAATGATCTTCTTTGACTCCAGGTCTCATATCCAGGTCATGCTGATGCAAGAGGTAGGTTTCCATGCTCTTGGACAGCTCTGCCCCTGTGGCTTTGCAGGGTACAGCCTCCCTCCTGGCTGCTTTCATGGGCTGGCATTGAGCATTTGCAGCTTTTCCAGGTGTGTGGTGCAAGTTGTTGGTGGATCTACCATTCTGGGGTCTAGAGGATGGTGGCGCTCTTCTCACAGCTCCACTAGGCAGTGTCCCAGTAGGGACTCTCTGTGGGGGCTCTGACCCCACATTTCCCTTCCACACTGACCTAGCATAGGTTCTCCATGAGGGCTCTGCCCCGGCAGCAAACTTTTGCCTGGGCATGCAGGCGTTTCCAACATCTTCTGAAATCTAGGCAGAGGTCCCCAACCTTCAGTTCTTGACTTCTGTGTACCCACAGGCTCAACACTAGATGGAAGCTGCCAAGTCTTGGGGCTTCCACTCTCTGACGTCACAGTCTGAACTGTATGTTGGCCCCTTTCAGTCACAGCTGGAGTGGCTGGGGCAGAGGGCACCAAGTCCCTAGTGTGCACACAACATGGGGACCCTGGGCCTGGCTCACGAAACCACTTTTTCCTCCTGGGCCTCTGGGCCTGTGATGGGAGGGGCTGCTGTGAGGGTCTTTGACATGGTCTGGAGACAATTTCCCCATGGTCTTGGGGATTAACATTAGGCTCCTTGGTACTTATGCAAATTTCTGCAGCCAGCTTGAATTTCTCCCCAGAATATGGGTTTTTCTTTTCTATCACATTGTCAGGCTGCAATTTTTCTGAACTTTTATGCTCTGCTTCCTTTATAAAACTGAATGCCTTTAACAGTACCCAAGTCACCCCTTGAATGCTTTGCTGCTTAGAAATTTCTTCTGCCAGATACCATAAATCATCTCTCTCAAGTTCAAAGTTCCACAAATCTCTAGGGCAGGGGCAAAATGCCACCAGTCTCTTTGTTAAAACATAACAAGTGTCACTTTTGCTCCATTTACCAACAAGTTTCTCATCTCCATCTGAGACCACCTCAGCCTGGATTTCATTGTCCATATTGCTATCAGCATTTTGGGCAAAGCCATTTAACAAGTCTCTAGGAAGTTCCAAAATTTCCCACAATTTCCTGTCTTCTTCTGAGCCCTTCAAACTGTTCCAATCTCTGCCTGTTTCCCAGTTCCAAAGTTGCTTGCACATTTTCGGGTATGTTTTCAGCAATGCCCCACTCTGCTGGTACCAATTTACTGTATTAGTTTTTTTTCATGCTGCTGATAAAGACATACCTGAGACAGGGAAGAAAAAGAGGTTTAATTTTACTTACATTTCCACATGTCTGGGGAGGCCTCAGAATCATGGCGGGAGGTGAAAAGTACTTAATACATGGTGGCAGCAAGAGAAAATGAGAAAGAAGCAAAGGCGGAAACCCCTGATAAACCCATCAGATCTTGTGAGACTTATTCATGATCATGAGAATAAGCATGGGAAACATGGGCCCCAATGATTCAATTACCTCCCCGTGGGTCCCTCCCACAATATGTGGGAATTGTGGGAGACACAATTCAAGTTGAGATTTGGGTGGGGACACAGCCAAACCACATCAAATGGTAAATTTTATGTCATGTGTATTTTACCATACTAAAAAAAATTACTGAATGTAGCCTTGTTAAGCTCAGAGGTCTGCTTCAATGAATGGATAAATAATTTGTAAAGAGAAGAACAAACAATTGCATTTAAGTATTTTCTTGTCTCTCTACACTCAGTACATATCTTGGTCACAGTATTCTCTTGAACCTTGGACCTGTACATTCAATCTACTTGGCATGTCTCATAGACACCTCAGGTCCACCATGTCTAAAAGCGAATTCAGTGTCTTCGGTTCACCTGCAGACACCTGCTCCCCCTCTTCCATTCTCTATCCGTGCAGCCAACTGCCCAAGCCAGAAATCTGGATGCCATTCTCGAATCCAACTTTTCCTTTATCCTCCACACCAACTGATCACCATGTAGGGTTAATTCTATCTTCTCAACGTTGCTCTAATCTGTCCACTTCTCTTACCTTCACAGTTGCCATGCTAAGGTAAATAAGGAATCAGGAATTCTTTCTTTAAGTTCCTAGCATCCATTCTGCCATGTACTGATCTTAATATGAGTCTTTCCAAGGAAGTAAGAAATCATTTTCTTAGTCAAGGTAGATGATCTGCTGGCCTTCTTGGAGATACTATCAAGTTGCTTAGCAAACCAATTTTACAAAGGTACTCAGCCATAATTTTTGAAGAATGGAAATTAGTGATCTCTCAGCAGGACTTTTGCGTATACTTAAAACTTCTTACCCTTCCCCAAAATATTCAACCCCACTCCCCACTTAGCATAGTAACACTGATAGTGTGAGACAAAAGAACTGGGGATCGGGTGCTCAGGGAGTGTTATGGAAAATGGCTATCTTACATTAATATGTGAGTTGTCCAGGACAAGTTTATTTTAGTTTCATCAATTTACTCACCAGTAAATTAACATTTATTCAATATCTATATGTATGGAGCACTGTTAGGAATAGAGGGATGGGACAGTCTCTACCTACAGAAAGCACACAGCCTAGGGGTGGAGACGGATGGAAAAGCAGACGATTGCTTTGCAGGGTGGAGTGCTGAGAATAGAGCAAGGTGGTCTGGAGTCATGGGGAAGGGCATTTCTCACAGCCAGGGATGGTCGGGGAAAGCTTTCCAGAGCTGGAAAGTAAAGAAGATCTGAATTTAAGATCCAGTCCTGATCTCACATCTGGCCTTTTTCCCATTTCAGCTAAGAATGTAATCAATGTGACAAGGCGCTGGACTTTAATAGTCTCAGTATTATTTCACTTCGTACTTCCTGCCTACCAGTCAGGCTGAGCATCTTCTCATGTTTATTGACCCTCCGCATCTTCTCTTCTGTGTATCATTTAGTTTTATCATTTGTGGAAAATCTTAGTATTGAGAATAAACTCTCTGAGGCAGATAGGGAGCTTGTCTTTTGCTCTTTGAAGGATTGATTTCCTAAGTCCTACACACATCTACGGACAAAATAAGAATCAGGATGTTTCTCTAAAAGCCCCCTTGCTTCCTGCCAGTTCCTGCCTTCTTGCCAGTAATCTGGCTTCCTAAGGGAGGTCAGCAGGACATGATGGAATCTGTATGTGCAGACACCATCGTCATTTTTAACAGTTTTTTTCTTTCAAAAGTAAGCAAGAAAGTCTACCCAGATGGACAGAGGGAGTTATGTGTAGGTTTGCAAATGTGAGAACTGTCTGATAAATCGAAATATTTGAGTGTGCAAATGTTAAAGAATGAGGTCCAATTTCATATGTGGTGTGAGAGAAATGTCTATAAACTACTACATGGATTTGAGAATGACTCTCATTCATGTAACAGAAAATACAATGCCTTCAACCAGTTATCAATGTCCCAATTAACACAAGGACTCAACATTCCTGGTCTCTTGCCTGATGGCAGGCAGAAGGACTCTCCAACTGTGCTTTGTGTTTTAAATGCCTGGTGGCCAGAGGACAGAATTAAAGCTGCCTGAAATGTAGGGGAAGCAACACTCAGGACTTAGAGCCAAAAGTACCTGGGTAGGACTCTTGGCTCTGTTACTTATCAGCTGTGTTCTGTTAAGCAATTCTCTCTACCTCTTTGTGCCTTGGTTTTCTCAAATGCAAAGTAAATGAAACACCTCTTAGCTTCCTGAGTTATTATAAGGATTAAATAACATGATAATAAATTGTTATACAGATGTTAGATGTGTGTACATATTCTTTTCCACTCTTTCTTTTCTTTACTATATCACACACACAGCCAAGCAGAAGGCCTTGAGTGTGTAGTTGATGCCTAATACTTGTTCATTGCTTGACTAAATACTACAGCGGTTCCTTTGGGGACCACTTTGATGTGGCCACCTGATTTGCAGCATTGGCATCACCCGGGAACATATTAGAAGTATAAATTCCTACACCTACTTGATCAAAAACTCAACAAGCTGTTTTCACTTCTAGGCAATTCTAATGCTTGCTAAAGTTCAAGAACCACTGAAATAGTCTCCTTTCTATTGTGGTCAATATAGAATGAGATTTAGTAAAATAATTTTTTGTCTTTTTTTTTTGAGACAGAGTCTCGCTGTGTTGTCCAGGCTGGAGTGCAGTGGCGCAATCTTGGCTCACTGCAAGCTCCGCCTCCTGTGTTCACGCCATTCTCCTGCCTCAGCCTCGGGCATAGCTGGGACTACGTGCTGGGATTACAGGCGTGAGCCACTGCACCCGGCCGGTGAAATAATGTTTTAATGGGCCAGGCGTGGTCCCAGCACTTTGGGAGGTCGAAGCAGGCGGATCACCTGAGGTCAAGAGTTGGAGACCAGCCTGTCCAACATGGTGAAACCCTGTCTCTACTAAAAATACAAAAATTAGCCGGGCATGGTGGCAGGCGCCTGTAATCCCAGCTACTTGGGAGGCTGAGGCAGAAGAATTGCTTGAACTCAGGAGGCGGAGGTTACAGTAAGCTGAGAGTGTGCCATTGCACTTCAGCCTGGGCAACAGAGCGAAACTCCATTTCAAAAAAAAAAAAAAAAAAAAAGAATGTTTTAATGACATAAAGGCTAATATTTAAAGTCCTAGGAGGTGACTTTCATCTAATGTAATATTTTCCTTAAAATATAAATGACATGTTTAAAGTATAATTGTTTCTTGTTACTTATTGAAGAAAAGCACAAGAGTTTAAGCTTAACACCAGATTTGAGATAAGCTATCTGGATGTCTGCACTGAACTGGAATAGATACATGTTTTTATCTTTTCTGTTCTTTATACAATGAATCACCGAACTTATAAACTAATGGTTGCTATCCTGACTACTCAGCTATGGAAGATCTGACATGATACTTTGCCATGCTATTATTTCTGATTAAATATATTAATGTTATTTAAAGCCAAAACCATTTGCTCGTGTTCATAACCACAGTGATTAAACATAATAGCTAGGCCCATTAACACATTTCTGCATATCAGTGAAAATCCTGAGGCTCTACACGCACCAGGAAGTTCATTCCTACAACCAAGAGTATAATCATCGTGGCAAGTCTTTGTCAGGATCATTTCTTATACACCTTAATTGTATCTTTTTATCATGCAGTCTTTGTAATAGACATGAATGCAGTTGTACCTAGTGCATATAATGAGTGCTCTGTTATTGAATATTCCTAAGCCTTTTACGAGAGATGCATCAGTAATCACCAGTGTACCTTCTGATGACTATTAAAAAGCTTTGAATTTTATCTGCCCTTTGGTTTAGAGAAGAAACCCATTTAATTGTATAAACTACAATTGATTCTGTATGAAGAGTACATTTCTTAGGGCAGGACCTGATGCTTAATGACCTAAGGCTGGTAGAATTTTTTTTTCAATGAATTTAAAGAAGTATCAATTAAGCATGTAATAAATGTTTGATGAAGTAAAAATTGCTAATAAGGCAATTAAAATCGCTAATAAGGTGCGGTGGCTCACGCCTGTAATCCCAGCACTTTGGGAGGCCGAGGCGGGCGGATCACCTGAGGTCAGGAGTTGGAGACCAGCCTGGCCAACATGGTGAAATCCCATCTCTACTAAAAATACAAAAAATTAGCCAGGTGTGGTGATGGGCATCTGTAATCCCAGCTACACGGGAGGCTGAGGCAGGAGAATCACTTGAACCTGGGAGGCGGAAGTTGCAGTGAGCTGAGATCCTGCCGCTGCACTCCAGCCTGGGTGACAAAAGCAAAACTGTGTCTCCAAAAAGAAAAAAAAATTGCTAATAAAACTGAGACTATTAATGTAATAGTATCTACTCTATGTTGAGAGTCTACTATGTGTTGGGGAGTTTACTAAAGTTACCTAATTTGATTCTTATAAAAAACACTATGAGGCAGATATTATTGCTCCCATTTTATAGACACCAAAACAATCCTTAGAGTTTACCAGAATTGGGCATGTGGTGTTTGGTGCTGGCATACCCAATGAATATGGGGAAGACTCAAAAGGAAGGGTATGCTTGGTTTCAAAAAATGGCATCTGAGAAAGGAAGACCAGATGCCCAAATTCAGTTCTTCTTATACTTCTCTATTCGAATTAATATCACCAACTAATCTGATCTGCTTGTCAGACTTCACTGGTGAACTCTGAGCATGCCACTGGTGTGGTGATGCTGACAAGGCGCTATGGTCAGGGGAGAGGGAGAGCTCAGGTTTTGTATGGGACTAAGGGACTAAAGTGTACTGAACACACAGGCAATGTTAACATTCCTGAAAGCTAGCAGCAGGAGAGCAGAAAGGTTTGGAGTGCTTCTTTTATAACCTACTCAGGTAGTCTTTAGAATGTCAAAACAAATCCAGGGGAACTGTTGATAGTTTGAGTGAACCAATGAAAACCCCCAAATATAGCCTGCCATGGCATTTTGGATTAGTAATACTACTTTGTGAAGAAAAAAATGAACATGATTGTTAGTAAAAATGGAAAATGATTTCAATACACAAAAATTTGAATGGAATAAAGCTGACACCGAGACATGAAAATTATGCTGAATTCCTCACATTACTTGCTGTATCATGACAAGTTGAATGTAGATAACATCAAGTCTTATTTTGAGCACATAAATATCTCATTCTTTGGTGCTCTATTGTGTGAGATTTTATAAACTCTTGCTTTGTTTCAGTAACAGCACACTTACATAATATTTATCCTTTTGGATAATGTATGAATTAGAATATTTTCAATCTTGACTTTTTATTTGGCCCAATTACCTGATGTAAAACTGCTTTTACGATGCATCTGTAGTTCTTAGGTCATGGATTCCAGCACCTGCTGGCTTTACGGCAATTCTATGTCTAAGCACCTCCTTGGGCTTTATCAACTTCCAAAGCAGCTATATAACCTCTAGATAGGTACTCACTCTACTGGTCAGAAACAGTTGTTAAAATATGTCCAGAAAATAATTAATCATGTCCAGAGAATAATTAATCTTTGGCTTATCCTCACCTTTGCTTCTGCTTTTATTGTGCAGATGACGTGATATTTATGACTCTTTTCTTCCAAATATATGTTGTAAGTGGCAAGGATGTGGCATATGCATTCCTGAAACTGAAGAGCTCCACTGTTTTCTCATAAGCAAATATCATCATGAATTCCACTGCACATGTTCAATATCATTCTTCACATTTTATGAATGAGTTGCTTGGGTTGAGGCAGCGGACAAGGAAGAATGTGTGTATCAGTGCTATAATCTTCTGTTCGTCTCTGCCTCCATTTAAGGATTGATATGCTCTTTACCACAGTATGCAAACAGCCTTATCAACCACCAGCTGAACAAATTTCAGGGCCTCGCTTCTGTGTTAATTCCATTATGGCTTACCTAAATCAGACTTCAGATTCAAGGGAATACCAAGGAAGTTTTATGGAATATTGACATAAGGTATCAAAAGAATACCACAGCATTGGCCAAACCTTTTTATGTCTTCTAGGTACTATGTGCAACTTCTGTGTTAATTATTGAGCTTAAGTTCAAACACAGATACGAAGTTCATGTACAACATGCCTCTTCAAAAACACCATTACTTATATGTTAAATTTTAGTAATATTTAGTATAAGGTTCAAATATATTACTATATAAATATTGTTCAAATATATTACTATATAAATATAAAAGTGATGAAACAGGATTGTAAATACATGCTATTCAGAACTTTTAAAAGACTCTGCTGTAGTTATTATTAACTCAGTGGCTCATTAAGGAGCTTATGACAGATAGAAATGGGCTCATTCAACCCGCACTACTACCTTGGATTTCATGGTATTTGCCATCACATCTTCATGGCTGATGAGTGGCAATGTGGAATAATGCTAGGCAATATGTGAAATGAAAAAGCACAAGATGTAGTGTCAGATCTGGGACTCTGATACAGATTTTTATGACTTTATGGCTACGTGATCTTGTGCAAGTCATTTAACTGCAGGAAAACTTTCCAGGGAGATTGTAAGAATCCAGTGAGACACTGATGTGAAAGCTCTTTGTAAAGCAAATGTCTCATATTCTCCTATACTGGAAAACACATGTTAGCATAGAGAAGGAACTCTGTAGGTGGGGCCTTTAATTTTCCCGGTGAGAAAGACTGACTTGTCATTACTGCAGCAAGGACATCCCATGACCCCAACCTAATTAAACATTACAAAAAGACCCTTAGAATGGAATCTCACTGTATTTTTCAATGTGTCTGAGACATTAATAGGAATTTAATTATTTTATCCCTATTTCTTTCAGTCAGTAAAAAACATACAAAGCAGTTACTAAGTGCCAGGCACTATAGTAAGCATTTAACATAAATAAGGTCATTTCATTCTCACCATCACCCTGTGAGGCCAGATAGTGCTATGACTATACCCATTTTATTGATAAGGAAACCAGGGGCATGGATGAGAGAAGGATCCATAATCAATCATGACCAAAGCCGGAATTTCATCTATATTGACTATATTCATCAGTATTCACTGTCTTCTCTATCTCTGCTATTTTCTCCTATTCCTATAAACCAGACCCCTATTATAGAGGCCACTGCATTTCAGTATCTTTGGGGTGAGAGTGAATTGTCAGAACAGATAATTCTTAAACCTGGAATAATCAAACGCAGTCTGATGAACTGTGACACTGTACTGGCAGAATACGACACGTCAACAGCCACCTATTAAGTTGGGAAGATGAGGTTATGTTACTTTCCAAAGCATGGCAGGAGAGCTGCAAATGGCAGGGAGGGTATGCCTGGGGAGCCTGCTAGCCACAACTCTTGAGAAATAGTTTTTGCATTAAAAGGGCATGTAGAATATTTTCCAGACTTCCCAACCACACAAGCTTCACCCTAGCTTTGGTATCAGCGCTCACAATGTGTGGCTTGGACATGAATCTGGAATCAATAATCTCTCTAGCACCTTGTGCTTTCCTTCCCTGCTTCAAAAGTCTGCTCTGTGTTCTCCTCTAGGATTTGCTAGGAGGCTAATTACTGAAGTTGAGTAATCTGTTTAGTCCCAGAGGCAATAACTCTGTGCATTATTTATATGAGGGGCTCCAAGATCTTAGCCCTCAACAGGTGTGATGAATTTGGGAATTTAAAAGCACCATGGCACCTCCCTGGAAAGCTGTTTTGGAGATGGTCCTTTTATCATAGTGCACAGGTGGCTTGCCTACGTGTTGAGCCAGCAGCTTAGGCCGGCACCCTGGATGGCTTCAAAGGGAGCACAGCGGCTGGAAGTCCCGGTGGCGGCAGGTTTATTCAACCCATGTTGTGCTTAACCTTCCAGGAGTGCACCTAAGCAGCAGGGGTCATAGCAACATATTAATTTATTTGGGGCACAATGGTAAAAAAAAATTCTAATTAATTGAAAAGTGCCCATGTAGGAGGGAGATTTACTTCAAGTTTTCTTTAAAAATAAGAGCAGTCTTTAAACTCTGGATAAGGCACTAATCCAATTAATGAAGGCATTAAGCAGAGCAATGAACCTTATTTTGCAAAATTATTTGAAAGGCCCAGGATGAAAGAAACGTAGAACCAATTGGTGGAGTAGTATAACTACCTTCTGGCACATGGCTTCTTTGTGCATTTTTCCCTTCTATTTCTGCTGTTAATTTTTCAGCAGATCTCTTTCAACACCACCACCGAAGCATTCCACATAACTCAAGACAGTAATTTACTCACAAAGAAAACACACCTCCGACTTTATTAATAACCAACTTTTTTTTATTAGAGCAGATACAGTTGTGAAAACTGTACATTATACATTTTGGTTTCGAGAATTATAAATAAAGGAACTCACAGGTAGGGAGTTCTTTTTCACAGCAAGAAACTTTAAATAAACAAAGTCATGTTTTATTAAGTACATTGGCAGACTTCATGTGCTGTCCAAAATGTTGAGTACAGTATAACAACCCATTAGAAAGAGCCTTCATGTAAAATACAGCTGTGCACATTTTAGAAAAATACCAACAATTTGAGCTTTGTTTTAAAAAAGCTTATAAATCATACATATATTTATAAATGGGACCAACATGCTCACTTTATAAACATATCCTCTCGCTATCTGTTACCCATGATTTCCAAAGCATTACACATTTTAAATAAACACTTAATAAGATTAAATATTTTATTATTATTATTTTTTAAAAAACCAGTTTTCCCAGCATAAGGAGCTACAGGGTTTGGGAGGGGCGGTGAGAATACTGAGAGTGACACAGGAACTTTAAACGTTTGTTCTCAGGTATAAACGGACTTCCTAAATTTAAAAGTCAAAGCAAAATGTAAAAAATGAATATACAAGTTGAAATTTTTCATTTGCTCTCTTTCTGCCTTCTTCTTTATTCCATATTGGTCACACCCAGGATTTTCAACATATTGTGCTTCTGTAAGAAACATCACTGGGTTACTACCCTGCAGGTGGCAAAGCACTCAGTCCACATCTGTGCTAACCAGGGAATTGTGTGAACTGTCTTCTGCATTGAAAAGGTAGCTAATACGGTAAAAAAAAAAAAAAAAAAAAAAAAAAAAAAATCTGATTAAACCATGCAAATCATGAAAATATTTAGGAGTAGCTCCCCCTCTGCAATGTAATGTTTTAAAAAGATTTAATAGATTAGATAGATACTTTTCCTCCCCTGATTTCTTTTTAACTAATTACTTTTATAAAGACCATTTAGTTTCTCTAAGTAAGCATGCTTCTCAATAATAAAGGGTAAATTATAAAACAGCAAAAACCCAGAAATGTCAGAATGACAAAAGACTGTAAAAGACACATATTTAAAATAAAAATGTCTAAGCCTTTAAAATGGGAAATGAAATTACAAAAGGACTTTGAAAAACAGGAAAGGCAGAAAACTGAGAGGCAGTGATTGAACAAGGCTTTATGTTCTACCTGAATGTATTCAACAGAAATTTAAGTTGGAAAAAGAAAACAAGAAAGAGCAGAGCAGTTTATTAATAGCATCTTGCTTAACTTTCATGGGAATTAACACAGCCACCGACAAGATTTTATTTGGTTGTAAAGTACGTCAGCAAAGAAACTGAATCCTTTAAACACTGATTACTGCAATCCATGCAACGTTTGGACTATACTTCTTAGAATTCTGTCGTGTTTCGGTTTTTAAAATTTAGCACTTCCTAAGTGCATAAATAATTCACCTCAGTAATGTTAAAAAGATTTAAAATTAAATTAGTTCTTAGGAAGGCATAGTGTCTTCAAATTGCTAAAATTTAAAGATAAATAATCTTTTACAAGTATAGGAAGAATAAATGACATAAAAGATAGTATATTGCTATCAAAATAAGCACATTTTCACTAGCATTTTGTTGTTTCTTTTCCTTGAGATGCAACATGTGTGTTTCGGTCCGGCCAGGACCGCAGGTGGTAGATGACTATACATCATATTTAAATAAACAGCAAAAATGAACAGAGTCGTGCACAAGCAAACGAAACATTCTCTCCCAGAACATTCCAGGAGATGTTAAAGCAGCAGGTCATGGCATAAGACTGGTGAGTGATGCTGCTACCTATTTCTTCTAATGAGATAGGAGTGAATGTTGGAACCACGTCCACAGCAACACAATCCTCCGACCGCATTCCTCGGGCAGTCGTTTCCCCAGCTCCCTACTAAAAACGTCAGATGGTAAAATAGTAAGGCAGCTGTTGACTTCCATCAAAAAAAAAAAAAATGCAGCTCCATACATTTCCAGTTTAGTCACACTCTGCTAGGACAGATGGAGTAGCCAATGCCAAGAACTTCGCCGGATGGGGCTGCTTCAGCAGATTTTAAAAAAGAATTATTATTAAGTTTTGCTCTCCAACATGGCTGTGCGCTTCAGCTCCCAGAGGACCCCAAAGCCACAAAGCACTCCCAGGGGAACCGAACAGGTCCTCTGGCTGAATTTTCCAAGTTTCATCTCTCTTGCGATCCCATCCTAATTCCAAGCCTCCTTCCCTGTGTCTGAGTCTGCCTGGGGTGGGCCATTTAAAGGGCTGACGGCACCACTGCAGAGAACTGTGGGCTAACACACCACTAGTTGTCAGGACTTCACTGAAGGGTCAAAACAGTTATAGCATTAAGTAACTATGTTGAATCACATTCAGGCATAGCCAAAATTAAAGTGAAGGACAATATGTCATTGTTAAAAAAATAGCAAATTTGAATATGAGAAAAGAATGTTATTTACTATGATTTTAGATGGAAATTAAGGCGATTCTTACCTTTCCTAATTCCAATCAAGTTAGAAAGTGAACAAAAAGAATGGCCAACCCGATATTCAACAGCATGACAAGGACAATCATGATCGAATTAGGGCCCTGAAAATGAAAGAGAACAAAATAATTCTAACTTTTCCATGTTAATATCAAGATATTACCAAAGCCAATTACTGAAAAAATAAGAAAGTTAACATGACTGCAGTAAATAAGGCATAAAAGATGACAGCAGTTCCAAAAGGTGTAGACTAAAAACAGCAATGCTATGTTTAGATGGAGACATTTCAGAACCTTCACTTAAAAATGAATCCAGGCTTGAATTAGTTTAAAAACGTTTTAAACAACTGATCTACTTCATTCACCTCAAAACAATGGACAACAGCGTAGGCTGAGAGACACAGCTCACCATAACAGGGCCTACGAAGGGCTGGGAGTTAGAGGTGCATTTGTTGTTAGGATGCAGGTCAGATGAGGAAGAGCTGCTTCCTCCTCAGGGCAGTTAGGAATCTGTAGGACAAATCTGTAGGACAAAGCCGCCTCCAAGGGACAATTCAGGGAAAACTCAAAACGAGGTTCTCTACCTCCTGCTTTTTCCCTGGTTCTCTGTTTGGACACCACCCTTTCCGTTAAGTAAAAGCTGTAAGTGAGAAGTTGGATACTTTCAGAAGTTATCTTACAGGCCTAGCTTTTTAAATTTCTCTAATCACAATCACAACATTTCAGAAATCAAGTTATATTTTACAAACTACAGGATCCTATTTTGATAAATATCATTATAATAAATACCAGATAGTCCAAGGGCCCCAAATTTTACTTGTTTAAACCAACCAATCTCCTATAACCTACATCTTTTCAGATCTGCTCCATGAAGAAGCCACCTTTTTTTACAAAGCCATGATTGTGGTATTTACTGTGAAAATAGTGTCCAATTCTTATGTAGCATTAAAAGTGTTTTAAACTGGCTTTATGAGGTAGGTAGTTTTATTGTCCTTATTTTACAGATGAGGAAACAGTGGTATTCTATTTGGATATTGGGTAAGACTACACTGAAACAATGTTACAGAGGCTTCAAAAATATTGATGTGTTTTGGGTGTGGGGTAAGTGAATAAGGGAGATTGGAGCTATCATTGGTCAAGCACTCATCAATTCGGGTCTAGGGTTTGGGTCACACATCATTTACTCAAGAAGGTCTCTTGCCCTGACTGAGCCCACATCTCTGTGGTAGAGGTCAGAGTGCCCTGCTCTCTCTATCACAGTGAGTTTCACACTTGGCTGTCCTTTGTTGTTTAACTGCTGTTTTCCCCCACAAGACGCTGAGCTCCACAGTGGCAGAGGCCTTGTCTTATTCACTGCTACGTACCCAGTGCACAGACACGTGACATTGCCCAGTTCATTCAGGCAACCAATATTTAATGAGACCCCACTATCTTCCAGCACATTTCCAAGTGCTGTGGATGTGGGTTGTTTTGAGACAGGCTCTTGCTCTGTCACCCAGATTGGAATGCAGTGGTGTGATCTCCGCTCATCGCAGCCTTGACCTCCCAGGTTCAAGCTATCCTACCACCTCAGCTTCCTGAGTAGCTGAGACCAACAGTGTGTGCCACCAAACCTGGCTAATTTTTGTATTTTTTGTAGAGATGAGGTTTCACTATGTTGACTAGGCTGGTCTCAACTTCCCGGCCTCAAGTGATCCTGCCACCTTGGCCTTCCAAAGTGCTGGGATTCCAGGCATGAACCACAGTGCCTGAACCACAGTGCCTGACCCAAATGTGGGTTGTTAAACAAAACGCAATAAATCACTGAAATGATTTAATTTCATTAATCATTTCATTAATCATTTGCATTAAATGAAGAACAAACAGGGTGATGAGTAAATTGGGGGAGGGAGAGGAAGTAAACATGAGTCCCCTTTAAGTGGGGACTATTAAGAAGAAGAAAAGCATCAGTTCCTAAACCTTAAGTAAATGGGAGGAAAATAAACATTTATTGCAGGTTTTTATAATGCTGGGCAGTGGGTTAAGCATCTCTGAGTAGATTTTTTTTTTTTGGTTTATTCTTCACAAGCGATTATTAGTTCCATTTGACAGTGTTTAAGAGGATAGGTGTCTTGCTCAAGTTTCCTCAGCCAGTTTGAACAAATTAGAACTCGAATTAAGAATCAGAACTCGAATTAAGCTTTAGTCTAGTCACTTCGGAGCTCCATGCTCTTTTCTCCATATGTCTATTAAAGATACAGGCCTTAGTTTAAAGGCAGTTTCCCATTTAATTATTTAAAATGACATTTTTATCTATATCCTATAATTTCCACAGTATCAGAAAAATATCAAATTGTGGTAACGACCAACTGCTCTTTTAGAATAGTTATGTTCTAAATTAATAGGAGAGTCCTAACCTGTGCAACTCCTCAATTATGGTTAATTTAGAGCATAAAAATAATGCAGGAAACTCTTATAACTCAGAAAATAGTGGAGACGATCTTTCAATGTCACAACAGCACAGAGATTAAGGAAATGCTATTACAGGCTGAACATCCCTTATCTGAAATGCTTGGGACCCTAAGTGTTTGGGATTTCAGATTTTTTCAGATGTATGGGTTCAGCATACCAAATACAAAATTCTAAAATGCTGCAATGAGAATTTCCTTTGAGCATTATGTTGGTGCTCGAAAAGTTTCAGATTTTGGAGATTTAAAAAATTTTAAAGTTTTGTGGGTCCATAGTGGGTGTATATATATTTTGATACCAACATATAATGTGTAATAATCACATCAGGGTAATGAGGTATCCATCACCTAAAGCATTTATTCTTTGTGTTCAAACAATCCAATTATACTCTTTTTAGTTATCTTATTTTTTTATTTTATTTTTTTGAGGTGGAGTCTTGCTCTGTCGCCCAGGCTGGAGTGCAGTGACGCGATCTTGGCTCACCGCAACCTCTGCCTCCTGGCTTCAAGTGATGTTCCTGCCTCAGCCTCCCGAGAAGCTGGGACTACAGGTGCTCACTACGATGCCCAGCTAATGTTTGTATTTTTAGTAGAGACGGGGTTTCACCATGTTGGTCAGGCTGGTCCTGAACTCCTGACCTCAAGTGATCCATCCGCTTCAGCCTCCCAAAGTGTTGGGATTACAGGTGTGGGCCACCGTGCCCAGTTCTCTTTATTTTAAAATGTACAAGTAAATTATTATTAACTATAGTCACCCTGTTGTGCTATCAAATACTAGATCTTATTTGTTCTATTTTTTTTTTTCTTGTATCCATTCACCATCCCCACTTCTCCCTCCCCTATGTCTTCACTTTTCTTCCAGCCTCTGGTAACCATCCTTTTACTCTCCATCTCCATGAGTTTGATCGCTTTAATTTTTAGCTCCCACAAATAAGTGAGAATATGCAAAGGTTGTCCTTCTGTGCCTGGCTTCTTTCACTTCACATCACGACCAGATGCTGGAACATTCTGGATGTTCCACCTGTACACTTGGATTAGATTTTGTTCATGAGTGTTCTAAGAATTTTGGATCATTTCAACTATTCTGGGCTACTGGGTTTATTTCATAATTTTCAAAGGTAATTTAGTGATACGAAAGATGAGGAAAAATACACCTGGTCAGAACAATACAACGTAGACCTCGGTGTCTTACAGCGGACCCAGGAGAGTGAAATTGCAGAGAACATGCCTTCCATGAAGCCAACTTCTAAAGTCCAAGGTGTGCCTGAACCTTGACTCCCATTTCGTAAATCCGTATAAGATTCTGTGAATTTATCTAACCCCTTTGAATTAGTATTTTGAATTTGTATATCCTCTTGGTTTGAATTTAGTTTACTATCTTTTCTCCAGTTTTTAGCCCACATATCACTGTACTGGAAATTCAGATTTAATGAATAATGAATGAGTGCTTTATCCAAAATGAAAAATACATACATACATATTTTTTTCTTTTGCACACACACACACACACATACACATTTCTCCTGTGTATGTTCTAATATACACACACATATATATTTATCCTACCAGGGTGGCTCCACTTAGAAAGCTATTTTTAAAGGTGACTCAGTGAAGATGAGGGAAAACTAGACATGAAAGGTTCAAACACCAACCAGGGGGGAAAAAAAAAATCCAGGATGCTATGTTCAGTGGCAGATACCAAGCCCTGGACTCTGTGTTCTTTATATACCTAGGCACAGGATACAGGGTGAAAAGCTTTAAGGTAAAGTCCCATAAATATGACTGTGGTGGCCAGTTGTAGCTTAAAATAGCAAAATGAAAAAAAAATTTGTCTTGCTTTTCAAGACTGACTGGGACAGGTGTAATACAAGAAGCTGTAGCAGGGCACAGGGTAAGTCTTGATTGGAAGAAATTTTCAGGCGGTAAGAAAATAAAAAACAGTAAATCAAAATACAGAAAGAAATCCTAACTCAAAAAATTAATCTTTTTTTTCCTTTAAGAGACTGTCATTCATATTAAAACTGTAAGGAATTTTCTGCTAGAAGAGTTATTATGGTTTATGTGAAATCTAAAGCTTCTCTAGTTAGAAACACACGAGAAGAGCAAAGTTTAATTAAGTATTAATAGCAAAGTTTAATTATATATATTTACCTCTTTTTGGGGTGAGGTTCAAACCCGATTTGATGGGGATGCTTTAAATTTTACACACATTCAAATAAACCTCAAAACAAACTTGGATGCAAATCACAGGAATGACTGAGAAAAAAGTGCAGTCGTTTTTCAGAATGGGCTGAGATACCTAATTGGAAAATTCCCCCACTTGATGGTAAGATGCTAAAGATGCCTCTTCTGACCCTACCAGAGTTGTCATGTTGCAAAATCCTACAAAATTTTGGGATCATATTGAATGTGTGCCTCTAGGACATGAGTCCATACGCAACCACTGCCCACAGGGGTCACAGAAGTTTCTTGAGGAAAATCTTCCTCAAGAAAGTAATCAAAGCCACAGCCTCCCTTCTCCTACCTCTCATACTCAAGTTAACTAATTTCCTGTGTTAGTCTGTGTCCCAGGAGATTTTCTGTATTTCTAGGAGACCAATATCCAGGGTGATCCTGAGGATGGATCAAATCTACTTGAATATTTCTGAACTGCTTATGCTTCAACTAGCACTGTGTTGAAACAAACATCATAATAGCTAAGGTTTCTTCATCACTTATTCTGTGCTAGGCACTATGCTAAGAACTTTTAAAGTATTGACTCATTTAATCTTCACAACAACCCTGTGATAGGTACAGATGAGGAAACTGAGGCACACAGCAGTAAGGAAACTGTCCAGCGTCACACAGCTGGTAAGCAACAGAGCTGGGATGTGGACTGAGGAAGTTTGGCAACAGAGTTCAATTCTGTGAATTTTAAAATTATTTATGAATGTCTAACTTACACCATGTCTTTCTCTCAAAACTATGTAGTACTCCATTGTCTTAAAGGTCATCCGCTGACAACATTTATGATGACTCTGTGACTGTGTCACATCCTGACTCTTAGGAGTGGGGAAGGCAGCTTTCTGTTACTATTAGGAAGACAATGTTAATTCTTAGAATCTTCGCATGAAGGTGCCAAGTCAATCTTGAATTTTGCAGAGGCAGTCTAAAGCTCAGGGTGGCTGCAAAGCTGCTGGGGCCTCCTTTCCCCCTTGGGGTGTAGAGGGGAACCCTCTACAGGGTTCAACTACTGTCCTCTACAAGGACCAACCACTGAGATGGAGGATGCTTGGCTAACTCCAAGAATCTGAGAATTCCACAAATAAATGAAACAAATGATTTTTCTAAATGAGGAGGCTGTGAATTTACCAAACATATGTATACTTCAGCTAAGAGCTGGGTAATTCAACTTTTTTTCCCCCTACCACAGCCTAATGTACAGGACACTGGGGCATATGCTTCCCCTTGTAGAGGTCTAGAAGTCAACTAAAGCCCACAAATGGGTACCCAAAAGTATAAAAGATATGGCCTTGCATTGTTTGAATTTTTCTCCTTGTAAATCAGGCAAACTAATACTGATATATGCGAGGCCTTATTAACTTGGGGATAAAAATGCTGAAAGTCAAATGAGAAGTAAACTATTACATTTAACAAATTCAATAGTGATTATTACAGTTCTAATGTCAGGATACTGACATATTAAGGTTTCAAATCTTTAAAATGAATGCCTACTGAAGAGTCAGAATCTTAAAGTTAGTCTGTTTTGAAAACAATTTTTCTCCATGCAGGTTGACTCTTAGGAAGTTGGTCCAGTTAATCTGAATAATTTATGTCCAGCTAATTAAAAAGTTGAAAATTTGAAAAAAGAAGACAACCAGTGTTTTATAGATACTAGCAAAATAAACACACTTAAGACATTTTAAGCGTAAGTTAACAGAGGAATTTTAATTGTTTAATCATGTGAGTAAATTAAACAGACAAAAATAAGAAACTGATGGCTGTACTATATTCTTGTTGGCCAAGATATTAATCCGTACCATTATGCAAATATGTCTCTGTAATCACTAGTGAATACTAGGTGTGTAACATTCAACACCTCTGTTCTAAAGGGATGTGACCAGGATGTGATTAATTTTTTAATCAATAATTAGCTTCAGATTTTACAAATTCTATAGCATTTGATAAAATACTAGTTCCATACATTATTCAAAAAATTTCCTTTGAAAGAGGGTATAAAGATTTTTCAATAATACAGAGCTTTTCTGGCTGAATAATAAATATCTTAAATGCTTAAGACTAATTGATACTAATAACCTGCATCTACCAGAAAACTGAAATTCTAAGAGTTCTCACACTTTGAAAACACAGAAGACTAAAGAAATTCTCTTGAACTACTGGAAATTTTCAGTTCTCTTTTGGGGAAGAAAAATGTTCTAGCGGCAAAGCCTGGCTGTTTAAAATCCAAACTAGGTGTGTATGAGAAGAATTCACAATGGCTAGAGGAGAGGTTCTTTTGTGTAAAGATGCTGACTGCGGTGGTGAAAACAAGAGGGCTAAGAACTTGGTGGTGTCCTTTTCCTAGAGCTGAGAGCGGCTGGCCCTTGGCAGCGGTCATGATTCCTTTCCAGCAATCAGAGAGCAAGCTACCAGGAAGCTCACCAAGACACGCTGTTAAAGCCTTGCTAAAATGTGCTAAGATGCTGTGCTAAGCTGGTCAGATCTTACCTACCTGAATTACATCTAAAGTGGGGCCGGGTGAACACAGGGGTAGTGGGGGGAATTTCTGTCTAGAGAGCTCTTTGCTGTCTCAAACTACAGATGTGTTATGTGCTGCTTTAAACAACCCTGTGCTTCTAGAACTTTGGTTAGCCTGGCTGTGATCAAGACGCATAGTCACACCACACAGCTCACTGAAAGAACCAAAGGGAAAAAAGAAAGAGAAAACGCTACTTGCAGTACTTACTGAATTGGCTTCTTTTTCCAAAGCAGGGCATGAATCGTTGCTTGCTGGATTCTTTGGTATAGCAAGTTCAGACTTCTTAGCTTTTGGCTCAGCTTTGCTTTCTTTGGCAACTGGTTTTGTCACAGATTTGGAGGGACTCCACTTGTTAGCGGATGGCTTGTGCACCAGTGCTGAGGAAGACTGGCTGGATCCATCGCTGTCCTCCACGTCTACTGGAGGGTGCTGGGGGGCGTTCAGCTTCACGTAGTAGCCGTGATACTGAGAATGCAGCTCCCCGTTACTGGGGTTGGGGATGTGGTGGCGGCCAGAGTACTTGGACTGGGGCACAACCGCTCCTGCCTCCTTCGCGGGAGCCTTTGACATCAAGGGCTTATTGACAATGGCTGTCACTTGCTCATCAGCCACACTCCTTTTGTCTTGGTTGAGTCTCGCCCCTGAGCTGGGGTTTTGCTTCTTCAGGGGCTTTGGGGAGGAAGTAGGAGAGTGGCTGTGTTTGGGACTTGCCTCAGGAGATCTTGGGGGTGTCGTGCCTTTGCGATAAAAATGAGGAGATTCCTTTGGTGTAGGTGGCTTTTCTGGTACCTTTTCTTCTGGATTTTCTTTAGCATCTACACCTTCCTGAAATCTCTGTTTGACGTAATCAGGGCCTGGCCAAAAAATAAAAAAATAAAAAGGAGGTATGTATATGTATGTATGTGTATATATATGTGTGTATACATATATACATATATTTTTTGCTAAATCAGATTAACCTTTTCTCTTTTAAAAATAATATATTCATAAGGTTTTGACTAAGCACACATTTCATTCTCTAGGGGAAAAGTTGATTTATTATGGAAAGGTTTTAAGATAATACAGAATCTAAACAGTTCTGACTTTCCTGATAATTGCATTCTTTCTGCCTACTTGCAGAATATAGAGGCAAAATTCATGTTGATGGAACATTGGTCACAACATCATAATCTGCTTATTCAAATTATGTGGTGTAACTAAGACACAGAAAGTATATACTTGTAGAAGGAAGTAAGCTGATTACTGTATGTGTCTGAAAATTTAATAAAGTATACTGCAAGAGGAGAACCTGTTGATATTATATTTTTAATGATCTGTCATCAAACATGCATTAAAACATCCTAGTTTGAAACAACCTAAGTCTGAGGCTTAGGTTGCATGACACAAAGTCACTTCCATGTAATCCATTCACAGCTATGGAAAACATGGATTTGCACAAGCAGTGTTTTGCAGATATCAAAGTCAACACAAGGCAGTTGTCTCTGGTTCTGTAGCTTCAAGATTTTTTTTTTTCCTTTTTTATATACCTCCGGATTGTTTATAAAAATCTTGTTAGTTTTTATAAATGGGAACAAATTTTCATCAAAAAAGTGGCTATTCCTCTGACAGAGGAGGAAGAAAATGAAAAAAAAAAAAGTGGTCCTGCTGCATTGTTATTTTATGGGGAGTAAGCTGTAAAGAAACAGGGTATGTGCCACAAGATGTCCTGGCCCTGGGAACTCGAGAAGGCTGTGGTCTGGAAAGGGGCCTCTCTGGGCTGACACAGAGACCTTAGACTTCCAGGGCCTTCAGACCTCAGCAAGTCATGTGCATACTTTGGCTACCATTCCACCCATCTGCCACTTTTCGCCTCATGAGGTCAAAGTCACATGCAGTGCAGTTGACCCTCTTCCTCACAAATGGGCAGAACCTGATGTCTCTTGAGTATACATGGAAGACACTGACCCCACCAACATGCTTATAGAGAGCTGACAGGCTCTTGTCAATTCCACAGCACTGCATCTGTTCATTTTCCTTCCTGCCTTCCACCCCGCAACCCTTCACCCCAGACAAACTCACTAACTCACTAAAAGATTTACAGAGGGGCTGAACAGCAATTATCCCTAATTGTGAGACTACATACTGCATACTTATACTTTAATTGTTCTTCTCATGGTGGTCTGAGTAATAAGTTACTGTAATGAGACTGCTATTTAATTATACAAGGAATTATCCAAAATTTAAAGCCTCACCAAAATCTTAGGGAGTACGTGTTATTATACTCATTTTACTGAAATGGAAACAGCTATAGCAGCTGAAAAATAAAAAATCACATAGCTCCCATGTATCTTTTAAGAAAAAAGCATAATGCAACACATAATATTTTAAAGCCAGAGACAAGAATTCCTGAGCACCCAGCATTGCAAGTTATACTCAGGGCACAAA
This sequence comes from Theropithecus gelada, assembly GCF_003255815.1. NCBI lineage: Eukaryota > Metazoa > Chordata > Mammalia > Primates > Cercopithecidae > Theropithecus > Theropithecus gelada. The sequence goes on from NC_037676.1 coordinate 76,447,569, forward strand.
ACATAATAGTATTATCACAGTTTCCACCTTCTAGAAGATACATCCACTCCTGGGGATTCAAGTTTCCCAAATCTGTCAAGATCGCACATGGACAATTGAGACTTCCTTTCTAAACTGGGTAAGCTCCCCCCTTATATAACTGACAATTTTCTTTTAATTCCTCCATCAAAAATGGCAGTGTGAATTCTTAGGCCAGTGAAAGTTATCTTGAATGACGAAAAGGGGCAACTGCTAGCATTCAAAAGGTGATGTCCTTCTGTTTCTGAATTCTTTCTTGGTGCTGTGTGTCTGGACATAGCATTAAGGGGAAACAGGGCAGCATGAGCACAAAAAAGTTATGTCTTCCATCAGCTGAACTGCCTCTGCTCTTTAAAACTCATCAGGTCACTGATACCAGTCTGTCATGGAGAAGCCCCTCGTGATTCAACTGCAGGCGTATTTTAACAAAACCCCTCTTCTTCTGTGATAAAGTACATTCTCTAATAGATCTTGATGCAGTGTGATGTTTACATAGTTTTCCCTCACTTCTCTACCCAAAATTTCACTACAGTTGGTTTTATTTGTGCTTTACTGATATTCGACTTCACAGCATTACTAAAACACCCATCTACGTATGGTAGTGGATGTACTGTGCAAAGATTTTAGTCAAGGGCCTTGGAGCCAACGGACTTTTAATTTCAGCCACTTAATGCTGAAACGATTATACAAAATACAAAGTACTTTTAACATCTTTGATCTAAAGATAAATGCAGGTTATTTTTGCCAAGAAAAATTAGCAATATCTTCTAAGAGTAAGGCACATTAAAAGCTAATGTTTAACTTAAATATACAGAAAAGCGTGAAAAAATAGACTCTGGCAAACATTATTCATTATACATTCTCAAAGTTGGAGGGAAAAGGTAAAGAGTCACTGTACCCTGAGAAATGCAGCTGTCACAAAGCCCATGCATTTCATTTAGAAGATGTGAGACCGTGAGATCGTAGCAAAGATTTAGGATTTAAATCTTTGTGATGTCCTCATCACAAAAAAAAAATGTCATTTTTTTTAGGTGATAAATAGGTTAACTAGTTTGATTTAATCATTCTGTATTGTATTAAGAAATTGTAACATCACTTTGTACTTCAAAAATATATACAACTATAACTTATCAATATATACATTAAAAACATTAGGATGTATCCTAGTGACCTTCAGTACCACCAGTATAGGTGGAGAGGCCAAGGTGAGACTGATTTGGCCATTGGAAGAATTTGTATTAATGAACTTACGAAGCTACATTTTGGATTCCACTGAAAGTATTATAATATTTATCAACTCTCAAATACTAGTCTAATCACTTCTTTAACTTTTAGAAATCTGATGTGTCACCTCTTTAGACAGTTTTCTGGTCCTCAATGTAGTAAGAAAGGCATGTCTTACATGATTACTCATGCCCACTCTGCTAAGATGAGTTTAGGTATACTTACTCAAATTGATCTACAGGGCTTCTGATGATACTCAAAATCTGTTAAGCTCAAAGAATTTACTAGAATGGTGGAAGTATATTTTAGCATCAACTTTTCCATCTAAAAAATTTCTAGCTTTATTATGCATTCAAAAAATATCTGGGTAAGAGAAAAAAATGCACTCCCAAGCAGGGGCGCCTATGATAAGCAAAGCACCTTATCAGAGCATCTGAGGTGCTTTGTCCAGAGATTTTAATAAGTATGAATTGAAGCCTAGAAATATTAATGTTTAACAAACTATCCGAGTGATTCTAACACGCTGGGTTATAGGCATTTGACAGTATGCAAGCAATATGAGCAGAGGTGGATGTAGCACCAGCCTTACATGACTACATCCCGTTGGAAATGGTTCCGATGTGGCACAGTCATACAAGGCCTAGCCAACTAAATGAAGATATATGGTTAGATTTTCCAGAGGAAGATTAAATGCTTTTAAAACAAGACGTTTAATATAATGCAGAAGACAGAAGTTTTTCCTGGACTATTTTCTCTTGGAAGGCACATGTTGTGCCTGCTACTTGTTCTGTGTAGTAAATGTGTGTGTCAGTATTGCAGAGCCAGCAACATAAAGTTGATAAGCTGCAGCAGTTCATTAAAAAGACTAGTCAGAATATTGCCAGGGAGGGAAATTATGACAAATGTTGATAGTCGCTGCAGTCAGCATTTTCATCTGTTTATATAGACAGTATCTATGAATCCCAAAGGATTTTCTCCTCCTGGAGACTCATATTGGGAAGAAGTCAGATACAGGTCACCCGCTCACGGACATGGCTCCCATACAACGTGAAAAAACAAACAACATTCAGCATGCCATCCACCAACACTCAAAGGTTACTCGTTCTAGTTGGCACGAAGGCTCTGAACAGATATGGCAGATGGTGGCAGCAGGGTATCCAGCTAGTTCTTCAGAGGTGAGCCTTGGTGGGCTGGCTATGGGCAGAAGCACCATAAAGATTCCCCAAAACAAATGTCTATGAGGACAGTGCCAATATCAAAAGTTTTGTAGCAACAGCAGTAGTCATTAAGTACAAATTGGACATTTTCTGTGGAGACCGACGATCAGTGAAAAGAGGACCAGATTGAAAGAGTCTAAAAACATTGTGTAACTGATAGCAGGATCACTTTTGTGTTCGACATAGAAAGGACACTCCTTTCCTATAGGACTTCACAGTCCCGTCTATAACAATCCTGCAATTTCTGTGACCACAGTCATACTGCTCTGATCTGCAAACTGTGGGACATCCTTTCTAGTACCCTGCACTTGGCTGACACTCAATACCCATTTGTGAAACTGAATGTACCAGAATGAATATGTGGTATGAGTAACCAGCAAACTCATGAATTATTAATTTCATGTCATCTAGTGGATTATTCAGTTTCCCTTTTTAATGAAAAAATTTATTCAGAATTTTGGGTTTGGAAGGTGAGCTTAGAAGTCATCTATTCCAGGATGCTTCCCTTTTCTTAATCAAATCCATGACATATTAATGATAGGCCTAGACAATTATGTAATGGAGATATGCTTTGATTTCTGAAGTCTTCTAATTCATACCAGAAATGCAAGCTCAGTTAACACTGGTCCATAAAAATCTGTGCTAAAGACTTCACTCTAAATAGTCAATGCACTGTGTGTATGAGCACATTTATGCTTAAACATGTGAAGACAAAGCTTGTTGGGGATGATACCCAGGGAAGCAGGCTGGCTCTCTCCCAAGAGGGCTCCAAGTACTAAATTTACCACATTCCAGGGCAGTGTTTTAATTTAACTCATGCTCAGCCCTTGCCCCATCAATAAATATAAAAATTTTACATGCTACTTAATATCACTTGAAATTAAAATGAATTATCTTGACTAAAAGGATTTTTTTTTTTTTTTTTTTTTGAGACGGAGTCTCGCTCTGTCACCCAGGCTGGAGTACAGTGGCACCATCCTGGCTCACTGCAACCTCCGCCTCCCGGGTTCAAATGATTCTCACGCCTCAGCCTCCCAAGTAGCTGGGATTACAGGCATGTACTACCAGCCCCGGCTAATTTTTGTATTTTTAGTGGAGATCGGGTTTTGCCATGTTGGTCAGGTTGGTCGTGAACTCCTGGCCTCACATGATCTGCCCGCCTTGGCCTCCCAGACTGCTAGGATTATAGGCATGAGCCACTGTGTCTGGCCTAAAAAGAAATTGAAACAGTGGGAGAAAGAGCCACAAATCTAGTCTCCCAATCTTCCTTCCCAGGAAGGGTCGCTGCCCCAGTCCCTCCTGCTTCCTTAGTGGTTACCCTCTAAAGCAAGTTTGTGCAACCTGTGGCCCAACACAAATTCATAAACTTTTCTTAAACCATTATGAGATCTTTTTGTGATTTTGTTTTAGCTCCTCAGCTATCATTAGTGTTAGTGCATTTTATGTGTGGCCCAAGACAATTCTTCTTCTTCCAATGTGGCCCAGGGAAGCCAAAACATTGGACACCCTTGCTCTAAAGCCTATGTCAGCCTTGCTGGCATAGAAACCTGATTTTCCAGCACTTTGAAGCAGAGCCATCCCTTGGGGCAGACTCACATTACCAAAGCTCACCAGACTGATGTACAATCCTCGAAGGCCAATTCACTAGTTTACAATGAGCAATGTAAATGTCACATAGGTCAGGGGACTCATGTTGATACTACCAGTACACGCTCTCCCCGTTGGCAGAACTCCACGGAAAGCTCAACCAAAATTAGAAAGTTACTGGTGAACATGGAATCAGAACAAGAAGCATGAGCTGAATCAAATATGTAATGGCATCAAGCTGGGCTAGCCTGATACATCCATTTCCTGAGTCAGGGTGATTTTGCCAGTAAAGCTGTACACCAGGGCCACAGTTCCCTGCATCCTTCCCCATAATAGAAACATCCTTGCCAACGTGACAGCAGTCCTCCAAGGTTCTGGGTCAGGCTTCTCCTCCTCTGGACAGTGTTGGGATGAACACTGCCAACTTTTGCCTCTGTGACTCTCTTTTTTCTATACTTCCTTGGGTGACCAATTTTTCTTTCGATGTTTTTATAGCCCAATCAGGTTACAAGGAAATCCTGTGGTTCTTAAAGCCATCCTATTACTTACGATCACCTGATCTACCATTGTGTAGTTTCAGGGACTCATTTTCAAGTTGAACTCTCAGAGGGCAATCTTCTAAGTTCTTGGGGGATGACTCACTGTGTCACTCCCACTAATGGCAATTTAGGTTTCTGTGTATGTACACAATTATCTATATATACATTCACAAACATCCATTTGTATGCTTTCTGTTTATTAGAGCTTAACCCTTTGGGGGAGAAAGCCGTCCCACATGGCTGTGTTTTTTTCTTTAATGACAAAAGTTATTATTTTATTTAAAAAATTTTTTGATTAATCTACATATGATCTACTAGCAACCTTTTTTTTTTTTTTCCATTTCTCGCTTTTATAATCAAGAGGCTATGTTTTTTCCTTAGTTTCTAACTGAATTGCAGAATAATACAGTTTTAAACTAAAGATCATAAGATTTAATTAAGATGGAAAATATCTGAAAATACTGCCAGCTCCTGAAAATAGGTAATTTGCCATGGAAGCGTTCAAAAGTAAGCTATGACAGGCATCCTTTATTACAGGGTTAACAACTTCTATGCACGAACACATGCATTCCAAACAATGAAGACTTTTATATCTGAGATATGTAAATTAAATGGCCAACCTAATTTAGAAGTACTTGAAAGCCCTTTTCAAAAATGTCTGATTCGCTCACCCTGTAAATGCAAAGTGGAGAGCATGAGTTATGCTCCCTTGAGAAGATCAATAATACCCACGACAGAAAAGGCTTTCTATACAGTTGCTGAAGGAAGTGCTGGCTGTGGGTCAAAGGGGACTGCAGCCTCCCCCACAAGCTCTGGTCTCAAATAGACCCGCTGTCATCCATGCTACTGTGATGCATTCATTCCTGATGGACAACTTGCTTACACGAAGCTGTTTTAGCTAAGAAAGGGTGGAATTACATTTTCCCACAATATTTTTTTCCCCTCAAATGCTTTTACACCAGAAAAGGCTTTTAAAACCATTCAGACTGGGAAATCGAGATGATCTTTCGTATCATTTACCTCTTGTTAACACCTAATAGGAATCTAAAGGGACCCCATTCCCCAACAGAATTAACAGAACCAAGAAATTACCATCTGCAGACAACAGTAAGTTTGTGTGCTCTCAGAACTGCTCAAGCCCAGTGTCTCCTGATCAGTCAGGTTCCTTCCAATGGCAACAACTGCTGGGGAGGACAGAACAATTTCTCCTGGGTGGCTGAAGTCTTTCCCCAGCTCTCACGCCCTGGAACAGCTAATTTGCCAATATACTTAGGTACCAGGGAAGTATGAGTTCATTTCATGCCAGAGGAGAGTTTATTCCTACCAGAGGTCGCTGCAAAAACATGGAAAGGTTCCTTTTCCTTAAAAAAATGCATATATATAAAAAATGATTTGAATCTCAACCAGAGGTTTAAAAGAGGTGCATGTGAAAGAAAACGCCCTTCTCAGTGGTTGCCTTGGACTTGAACTCTTAACACGAGTCACTCTGTGATGATGGTATCTATCATTCAATAACCACCCTGGGTCGCTCCTCAGCCTTTCTCTTATAAAAACCGAATCTTCTTTGCCGGGCCTTTCACTGTCTTCTTTCTTTGCAGGAACCTCCTGCTCCCATTCTCCAGGTCATTTCTCATTGCTCCATCCTTGATTATAGCCAAGTTTCTAGCTTTTCTACGAATCCTGCTATTTTGTTCACTTTGACTTATGTTGTTCGTTAGGACTCAGTGATACCCTATGGGTTCCAACAGTGTATACCCCTCACCAGAACCAAACATGTATCGAACACCTATCTCATGCAGGGTGCTGTCTAGGCACAGGATGCTAGTTATACAGCTTGATTTCACAAAAACCAGGGTGGAAAAATTCTTTACCAAGAAATGTAACTTTTAATAGAAATTGAGAACATTTATTTTGGTTTCTTCACCTAGAAATCTGTTGATGCCTCGAACAATCACTAGACAGATGTTCTTTAGAAAATAATGGAATATATATAAAAAGGTGAATATTGCCTTTTTGAAATTCAAAACAAAAACACTAGTATATTACAGAGAGGGGTGGAAAGAGTCTACTGGGAAACTACTAGAAAGTGAATTAAGTATTTAAACCTATTGCACATATTTGTTGATTGCTATTTACTAACATCTTGGGGGGGGGGGCAGATGACCAAGATCGATTTTTTTGAGGTTGTCACTTTTATTTCTTCCATCATGACATGCATTTTCCTCTTAATCTGTGCAGATTAATCTCTTTAAGTGGTATGCTACTTTATTTCCTAACCACACTCCTTTGAACTTTAGTTCAGATATGTTGAAAAAATAGTCACAGTACTGACTGGCTCTTCTCTTAATGCTATAAGTGCCTCTGAATTTGGGAGTATTTGTTATAAAATCTGTGGCTGTCACTAACACAATTTCTTAGAATCAGATATTTCTTTTAGATTCTTGTCTGGTTTACTGCTATCAGGTCAAACTTTGTTGGTCATATGTAGAGGGGAGGAAGGGCGAGACTCTGGGGTATAACCCATTTCCAGGGCTAACACTCAGACTTCAGGTGATATTTATTACTACAAGTTGAACATTCCTAATCCAAAAATCTGAAATGCTCCAGAATCCAAAACATTGTGGTCACCAACATGATGCCACAAGTGGTAAATTCCACATGATCGATGGTCACAGTCAAAATGCAGTTAAAACTTTGTTCCATGTGCAGAAATATTAAAAATATTATATACAATTACCTCCAGGCAATGTGTATAAGGTATCTATGAAACATAAATGAATTTCGTGTTTCAACTTGGGTCCCCAGCTCAAGAGATCTCATTATGTATATGCAAATATAGGAAAATATCAACAAATCTGAAATCTGAAACACCTCTGGTCCCAAGCATTTCAGATGAAAGATCCACATGTGCCCCTGCTTATTTTGTATAATAGTATTGCTGGGATTCAGGAAGCACAGACCTTTATGTTGAAATGAAAAGGAAATAAAAGCAAACCAAAGCCAGTGCTCCTGCCTCGCTCATCAAAGCACTGTTTTACCTGGTTGGTAGAAATCAGGTGACAGCTCCCTGGCCACAGCTCTCGCGATGTCGCACTCCTGGCGAGCGGCCAGCGCGGCCTGGTCGGCAGCATCGGCCTTCGCCCTGGCGTGTGCAGTCCTACATGGGGTACAAAAGGACGAGTCAGCATAGGTGGCCCCTTGTTACTTACACAGGGACAAGCAAATTGTAATCTGGGAAAAGAAATGTTAATTATGATTATGGCCCGACACCCACAAGAGCAAAAATTTTAGAGTTCTATTGCCGTAAAATTTCAATGAAGATGCCATAGATGAAACTAAACTTCCTATGAATTGCCTCAGCCCTTCTCTCAAGGGAAATGAAAAGCAAGCACAAGGTCTGTGTAGCTTGATGCTAAGTGTGGTTTTCAAAACTTACTGGATCAAATCTCCTGTTGACTTTGGTTGGCATTTCTCCCCACCCCTAAAATTATGGAAAGTAGAATTAGAACATATAAATTAATACAGTATTTATCGAATTAATTTCTATGGTACAATCAGTGTAAGAATTTGACTAAGAAAGGTCTGCCCACTGGCATGTTGGTGAAGTAGCTCTTTGAAGAAAAAAATTAGCGAAATGGGGATTGGTAGCGTTTACTCATATCCATGTGTAAATGCTCTCACCGTGGCCAATTTCAGGCTATCAGCATGATGCCACTGGATGTGTAGTGGGGAGATGTGCACTACTGGCGCTCGCCAGCCGGAGCAAACCACAGGGCCCGCTCTAAGAACATGCTCAGAAGGGTTCCTGAGGAGTCCATTTAGCTGACTTTTAGGCATGTTTCTGGTATGAACCAAAAAGGTGACAGCGAGGCAGAACTGGCAGGGATGAAATGGATCTTTCAGTCTTCCGTCACCTCCCTGGCCTGTCCTCACTCATGAAAACCTCTCATCTTTCTGGATGACTAGGGTTATGGGGAAGGTGGCACGAAAAAGAACAGGGTTTCTTATGGCTGGACCAGGGAATGATGTCTACTGGTCCCAGAGAGGGTTGGAGGGAAGAAAACAACAACAACAACAACAACAACAACAACAACAACAACAACAACAAAAACTCTGGTTTATCTGCTCTGCGGAGGGGAAGGCCTTGTCCCGTTAGTCTTCAGATGTTTATGGGTACCTCTTTCTTATGACTTTGTAAACTTTCTATTATATTTTATTAGCACTAGGTAGGGCTATAGATAACTAGCAGTGAAAACTTAATGGAAGTCTGAAAAAGGTGCTTACACTTATGTTGGAGACAGCAGGAGAGAGGAGGAGTTGGGAAAAGGCATGGACTTTGGATGCTCTTCAGGGAGAACACACAGCTGGAGGAGGCTGGCAGGCGCAACTCCTGGGACCAGACTGCAGGGGAAAACATGGGGGGAACCGGGCCTGGCCTGAGACAAGGGGGCCAACTGGTAGGAGGCTCCCTTTTCACATTACTCTCTTCAATAACTTCCTCTCGTCCTGTGCTCTCATGGGGCCCCTTTCACTTCTATTTAGGCTCTAAGCAAGCATGGAGGCTTGATGTATTCGAATGTAAGCTTTGTCTTCACGTTTTAAATTTTTGGTCCTCTGTCATAATCCCAAAGTGCAGAACACACCGTGGCACACACTATTTATTGACGGACCACTTTATGGATAAAGGAATAAATGATGCTTCCTTAGGAAAAGCTGGGTAGTTCTTAAAACTGAATGGAAGGACAAAACCATAGAGACCGTAAAAAGATCCGGAGTTGCTAAGAGTTCGGGGTGTAGTAGGGAAGAATGAATTGGTAGAACAGAGGGCATATCTGGGGGAGTTTAATTATTCTGCATGATACTGTAGTGGGGGACATTACCTATTTGTCAAAATCTATAGACTGTACAACACAAAAATGAATGAAGCCTGATGTAAACTATAGACTTTAATACTAATGTATTAATACCGGTTCATCAATTAGACCATATGCACCTCAAAATGCAAGACGTTAATAATAGGGGACACTGTGTGTATGCATGAGGAGAGGAGGTATATGGGAACTTTGTAGTTCCTGTTCAATTTTTCTGATAACTTAAAACTGCTCTAAAAAAATAAAGTCTATTAATTAAAAATGAATCATCAAAACTGCTATTTCTAAACCATGGAGGACGCTTTAGATTATTTGTGTACAGGGTATCAGGAAATATGAAATGGAAATAATATCAAGAGGGAAGGGACATATTCTTAACCAGCTGTCGGGATAACCCCGCATGGGTGCCATTGCTAATCTATGATGGGTAATGCCTTAGTTCTGTGTGTTGTGCCTGAGAATCAACGGATGCCCTCTACTAATGTTCTTTCAGTTTCTCAGAATCTAAACTTTTTTTTCCCCCAAATGATTTTCCATTTTGTCTGCTATTCTTAGCCAGGGCCTAATTATGTCTAGGTGTCATAATTAATGAAGCCATAAGAGTACAGCTATGCTGCTTTATAATACAATCTCTTAGCCCTTTAATAAATTTGCAAAACTCAAGTACAGATAACTTACTCTGATCCAATCACAACACACCACCATACAGTCAAATAAACAGTAGTAGTATATCTACTACTTTGTATAATATGCTAAACTGCAGAATAGACAAATACAGCTTAACCTTTCTGCAAATATATTTTGGAAGCACAGCATCAGTGAAGGCTGCTAGCATTTAACCCTTTACTTTTTTATTTGCTGTTTCCTGTAAGACCACACAGCAAAGGAGGACCTTTCTATCCAGCCTAGCTCTGCGGCTCAGTGCTACTGTATAGCTGGCCAGATGAGTCAAGACCACATTCAAACCTGAATCCTGAAGTCTGCTCAAGAGCTTTTGGAACCGATGACAAGAAGGAAGAACAGGAACCCACTGTGAGTTTGCTGTTAACACCAGCCTGTAGAGCTAAGGCCAGTGGCATGTCTAGATTTTGCCCAGGAATAATCTGGACTTGCCTCTGGCTCATGTTAGTGAATTCATGTGATCACATCCCAGGCTCAGCTCCAGAGTGACACACGACCCCTGTAATCAGTCAATTGTGATTGTTTTTGTGTTGGGGGGAGGGTTCAGGTCAGGCAGTCCGGAGAGATAAGCTGAAACCACTCAAACTGCATGCCCTGATGCTGTTGCTGGTCACAGGCAAAACGTGCATACACCAAAGTGGCATATGTGCCCCAAAGCATTTCATGTATCAAAAGACTGCTGACATTTACAAATCTTCAGACCTTCAAGAGTCTCCAAATACCATTATCTCAGATACTTTCTCCCATCAAATGCAGTAAAAAGTAACTGAAAGGCCACTTCTTTCAGTTAAGCATCAGCTGTTGACTTTCTTTTAGGGCTATATATTTTTAACAAATAAACCAAATTTTTAACTTGTGAAGAGCTGCACCTTATGCGTGAAGACGCCACAGCCATGCTGGCTGCGGAGACCTGGGCAGCTGGTTATGCTCACTGAGCAGCTATGGAACTCCCTCCTGGACATAAGCTCTGCAGAGGTCAACCGTGACCAGCCACAACAATAAATGGGGAATTTCTGAATGCTAGGCATCACCTGTAGTTACAAACTTAATGACAAATTATTTTCCTAACCAGCAATTTGATGAGTATGTGAGGTTTCCTTTTCTTTAATGACTGAAATAGTGTTTTATGAGCTCTCTAGTTGGCTTAGGAGAAGATAATCTAGTTTCCTTTTCTTAAACGTATAAGGCTTTAACAAAAAGCGTACTCAATCATACATGGAACATGCTGAGCATATTCTCCTCCTGCTAAGGTACACATGGGTCTCTGAGACATCTCCAAGCTCCTTTCAATCTCTTATACATCTGTGAACTCTCACATAGCTGATAAAGATTTTCATCTAGAATGGAGAACAAGTCTGCTAAAGGTGAAGCGCTATTTCTACTTTTTACATAGCCTTTTCTCAACAATAAACTGCTTCAAAATTGTGCTGATATTGATGTTTTCAAAAATCTGTGGCATATTAAGTCTAAGTTAGTTTACTGATCTGACTCTTAAAACTTGACAGCAGAGGCGATAACCTAATTGATTCAGGGGCTGTCCTTGTGATTTGCTTTGATGTACAAGTATTTCAAGAAAATTATTAGAAAAATTTAAAAATAAAAGCAATTGGCACATAAAAACCCAAGTCTTGGTTGATGGCCACACCATTCTTGCAGCTGCTCAAGGCAAAACCTTTGTGTCATCCTTGACACCTCCCGTTCTCTCACACACCATATCCACTGTCAGCAAATCCAGCTGGCACCACCTTCACAGTATATTCCCCCACCCAGCCATTTCACGTTCTCTGGTTCACTGTCACCTCACCAGGGTTAGTACAAAGGTAACTGACCTCCCTACTTCAATCCTCCTCTCTGCCATTTTATTTCCTTCCAGGTGGTCTTGAAAATGCCTAATAACCAAAAATTCATTCCTGGGTTATGGCACCATGGGTAAGAAAATGCAAAAAATAGGAGCCGTTAGCCTTTCTTTTGGACTGTGACATTATTCATTTATGAGAGACCTAGATTTGAGAAAACCAATTATCCCGTGCAGCCAGTTGGAGCTCTTAAGAAGAAATCAGTCTGTCAAGCAAGGAATACTCTTGATAGGGACAATAACCAACTGGCTCCACAGGCGTCAGCTTAAAATCAGAGGTGTGATTTCTGAGTTACCTGCACCTAGTAAGAAATGACTCTTTCAATCTGGATTTGGGTCTCTGATAAGATAGACTCAGCAAGGCTCAGCACAGGTACACATAGGGCCCTGAAATGTCTGTCCCAACTTCTAACTTGCAATCTTTTATACATCTGCTAACGGACAAAGCTGATAAATATTTTGGTCTAGAATAGACAATAATTCTGCTACAGCTCCATTCTCAGTAAACTTGATTTAGGAAGATGACTTATGTGAACCCATCTTCACCATCTATTCATTACTGAATGTTAATTTTCTCCATAAATTCCTTTTTTTTTTTTTTTTTTTTAAAAAAAAACAAGATAGGACCTGGAATAATAACTTTAAGACAGAATTCTTATGTCCTGGTTTAAAACAAGTTATATCACCAGTGAATAGTTGTCCACTTTGCCAAGGCAGGAGTTCCTGTCTTCTTTTTCTAAAAGCAATATCAAGTTATTTGGATATAAAATGTAAACTATTGTTATTCAGTTATTTCTAAATAATATAAAATGTAAACTATTATGCCCCGTGTTATACTAAAGGGAATAATATCCCTAATGAAGTCTGGTATTTGATATTTCAAGGGCCTAAACTTCTGCAGAGGTGTTATGATATAGGCTTTGAAAGTATTAATAGCCAGAGAGTAGGTGAGGCCATTCTGAGCCACAAATGATTTTTGTCAATGAGATAAAAAGTTCAACCACATTACTCCATCCTACAAATGCATCCACAGATTCGTAGGGAGAGGAGAGGAGCCAAGATTCACATGAAGAATGTTCATATGCCTTTTGTAAAAGGCTGTCCATTATGGGGAATCATTGTCATGTTTATAAAGATCCAGGTGATACACTCCTCCTTAGAGTCTGGTGCCAGGAAAAACGTGGTCTCTGATGCTTAACTGCTGTGCTTCCTTGTATCATACAACATGAACTATGGGATCGATTGTTTCTCTTTTGGTTAAGGCTACCTGGAAACTTGGAGCAAAACTATCCTCAATATATGCGCACAATAACCCTTTCTAACCACATGACTTTATTTTTATACCCTCAATATCAGGAATTCTATCATGTATGTAACTCATTATAGAGTCCTGCAAATACTTTTTGGAAAGCAGGATAAATAAATGAAACAAAACATTCCTGGATTAATAAGCTCTTGTAATACTAAGTTTTCTGAACTCTAGACCCCTGCAGTGTGCTCCTGCTCAGGGGACATATGTAATAATTTAGGAATAGCGGTGTCTACTATTCAGCCTCCTTTTATAAGATTTCTTTTTGTCTATCACCAGAACATTTTTTAAGCTTGGAAAATAAGTGCTTAATTAAGTACTTTATAGACTTTATTCCTTAACACTTGATCAAAAGCTTAATAAGCTTAAAGGCTATATTCTTTGGATAGGACAGATCAAAGGCACATTTCTAATCCTTGATTGGAATATGCCAAACAATTGGTTATTCCACTTCATTGAGCTTTATAAAACTTATCTAAGATTTACCTTCCCATGTTATGTGTTGAGAAAAATCTGAAGTAGAAATATTTAAGGGATGTTTTCTTCTTGGAATAATTTTTGGAGACAGGTCCTTTATAACGAGGGTCATTCAAAAGTTCAAAAACATTACCATTAAATAAGATGAAAACTCCTCTTTAAAACATAATCACTGCAACCCACCGAATGGGATAAAATGTTTGCAAATCATGTATCTGATAAGGGGTTAGTATCTAGAACACATAAAGAACTCCCACACTTCAACAACAAAACAATCTGATGGAAAAATGGGCAAAGGACTTGAATAAACATTTCTGCAAAGAGACACAAATGTCCAATAAGCACTTAAAAAGACACTCAGCATCATTAAGCATAAAGGAATGCAAATCAGAACCACAATGAGATACTATTTCACACCCATAAGGATGGCTACTATAAAAAAAAAAAAACAGATAATAACAAGTGTTAGCAAGGATGTGGAGAAACCGAAGGCTCTGCGCACTGCCAGTGGGAATGGAAAATGGTGCAACTACTGTTAAAACAGGATGGTGGTTCCTAAAAACATTAAAAATATAATTACCACATAATCCACCAATTCTACTTTTCAGTATATACTAAAAAAAAAAATTGAAAGCAGGGTCTCAAAGTGATATTTATACACCTATGTTCATAGCAGCATTATTTATAATAATCCAAAGGTGGAAACAATCCTAATGTCAATGAATGAATAAACAAAATGTGTTGTATGTATTCTAGATACTCTTTATCAGAGAGATGATCTGCAAATATTTTCTCCCATTCAGTGGGATGCAGTGATTATATACATACTGGAATATTATTCAGACTTAAAAAGGAAATTCTGATACATGCCCCAACATGGATGAATCTTGAAGTCATTATGCTAAGTGAAATAAGCCAGTCACAAAAAGACAAATATTACATGCAGTACCTACAGTAGTCAAATTCATAGAGACAGAAAGTAGTACAGTAATTTCCAGGTGGTTGGAGGGGGGAGAATAAAGCATTATTGTTTAATGGGTACAGATTGTTAGTTTTGCAAGATGAAAATGTTCTGAAGATTGGTTGCACAACAATGTGGGTCTACTACTACTGAAATGTATACTTAAATGGTCAAGATGGTAAATTTTATGTTATACATATTTTACAACAACTAAAAAGAAAAGGAAGTCACCTAATGTACTACTATTTACAGAGCATCTTATATATCCAGAGGAAGTGAGGAGAGAAAAAACCAAGGCTGGGCTCTCTGTTGAGAAGTTGCTGCATACAACTCAGCCCTGGCATGCTAAGAATCTAATAGAGGAAACAGCTGTAACGTAAAGCAATAACTGATGGGCATTTTAAGGAAAGAGGGATCGGAACTTTGTAAAATGCGAGCAGACTTATGCCTGTTTGTCAAGCTTTTAACATAAAGCCTGGCATGGAGGCTGTCTTCAACAAATATTAGTGGATGAATAGGTAAAAAAGAGAAAAACATAAAAGATAACCCCAAGATTTCTAATTTGGTGTATGAATAAATGACCTCACTATGGTCTGAGAGTGATGACAAGTTCTGTTTTAGACAACTAGGATTTTACACGACACAGGCATCTGTAGTTGGAGATACAGGGCTGCTATGCAAATTAAAGGTCAAGGTTCTAAACGGAACTGTGAGCGTCATGTCACAGAAGATGCGTTCAATGAAAGGTGACTGAACTCACCAAATAAGTGAGTCAAAAAAGCAAAGAACTAAGGACTGAGACAAAAGTGTCCTTGGGTGAACGAAACAGGAAGGTAAATGGAACAGCAGTAGCATACAGGTAGAAGGGGAACTTCTAATAAAGCTGTTCACAGTTCTTGTTCTTGCACAAATCCTGGGCTTTTAGGAGGTAAGCGGGCCAGATCTGAATTTGCCTTATCTCTGGGGCAGCTGCATGTTTCTCAGCCTGCCTGGCGGATTTATGTGCAGTCACTGAAATGAGTCAGTACTGGAGAAGGTGAGGGCTAGGGAAAGTTTGCTGAATTTGATAAGAACCTTTCAGAAAGCAGTTCTCACAAGGAGGCCACCCCAGAAGCCGGACTGAAGGGAGTTGGCGAGGAAGCGGGCAGAGGAAGCCGAGGAAGCAGGTGTGGGCCACATGCTGGAGACTTTTGACCCAGAAAGGAAGGAGGAAATTTGGACAGTAACCAGAAGGATTAGCTGGGTCAAGGAAAAAGACACTTTACTCGTATTTTAAGAAAATGAGAGCTGATCCTGTTGGAAGGTGGGAAGGATGCCCAGAGAACAGGAGAAAATGAAGCAGCTCTGAAAAGGTGACAATTGCTGGAATTAAGTCCTGGATAAGTGAAAGAAAGGAAACAGGAAAGAATGTAAGAACAGTGAAAGGGGTGATTCAGTGATTTTAAGGATCATAAAACCTGAAGAAGCCTAAGCTCAAAAAAGACCTAAAGTGTCGTGGGCTTTGGAACCAGGCAGACCCAGGTGCACACCCCACTTTATCACATGCTGGCTGTATCACCTTAGTCTCAATTTCCTCACCTGTAAAATGGGAAGAATATTACTTCATAGAGTTGGTCTGGGATAAGAACGAATATATATGAAGTACTTAGTACTAACACAGAGAGGTACTTAGTAGATAAATGCCCATTATTGATCTTCTGTTGAAATAAACAGCTGGCAGGGGAAATCTGGGGCTTAAAGTAAAGAGGTAAAGATTTGGAGTCAGCCCTGTACAGAAGTTCTCAGAAATGTTAAGAAAGGCACATTAGAATCTGTATGATTCTGTATCGTTCTCTAGCAGGGCTGTCTCTTCTGGGAGAAGAAGATAAGGGAAAAGGTGGCTTTGATGCAGGGTCAGAGACATGGAGCAAGGAGGATGGGGAGCACGGTGTAACCCATGACAGAGTTCTGGGTAGGAAGGAAGGAAGTGTATAGAGCCTTTGGACCAGAGGAAATAGAAAGGGTGAAAAATCAAGCAAAAAATCAGGCAGGCCAAATTATTTTAAAATGGATGCATATTCTATAAAATGGTACTAGATATAACCCTGACTCCATGTTCTTTTTAGCACTGGAGCAAACATCTGAAAGTGCTTGATAAGAACTTCAGAACCTGAGAAGACCTTCTGGGTAATGATGAGAATTACCAACGTCAATGCTGTTTTTGTTCACCTATCAGTGTTGTTATGCTTCTTGTCCTTTGCCAATGGTCCACTATGGGTACATATTTAAGCATGACTAAGAATTAGAGCAATTCAAGACTGCATCATGGGCAAAATACATGATGGCAGCTAGGGCTATTCAGCTGAATGACACACTGACCAAGTGATCAGATCATAAACTGACCTAATCTCCACTTAGCAGCTGCAAATGCCCACTAAATGCACACTGTGGTGCTCAAATGGTTCCATTTTATACATACTTATAACTACATTTTTAAAAATTAAGCAAATACCATTCACTCCTTAAAAGTGACATGTGCCCGCTAGAACTCCTCCTTGAACTCACAGTTGAAAAACATTCTCTAAGGTTATACCTGTTTTATATTATCTAAAATGGTTATCTAGAAATCTCAGATCCACCAGTCTGCCACCTCACTTTGGTCTGTCTAGATATGCCCAACCAGTGAAGAACAAAAAGATCTATTCCTCTATCAGGCTTTTGATGCTGAACAGTATGAACATGAACTTGCTTGGGACTGGCTGTACAAAACCATTGTGCGTCCTAAGCTCTATCCTTGTCAAGGCACACATTTTGAAGTTACAGAGTTTATGAGAGAACTGTTTTGTGAGGAACGTTAAAAAATTAGGGGTATAGTTATTCTCTCAGTGAACTTGTTTTATTCACTTCATGTTTCCTTGTAGGAACTGTCGCTCTGTCACTGTTTATTTCACATCTGTTTGATCACAAGGAATTATTCATTCTATAGTTCAACTAAGAAGCCCATGCACATTTTTACTTTAAATCTTCAGTTTCTTGCTGCAACAGATATTGAGGAGAGCAATACAAGCACAAGGGTATTTGCCTTGATTTATATTAAACTTCTGGTTTTGCTCTTGAAACTTCTGCTTTAATAGACATATTAAAACACACTATTTGAGCTGAACGGGGCTCTAAGAGTCCACATGATCCCTCCTGGTGACCAGGCAATTACTTTTCCTTCTGTAGAGACCTGAGACTCAGAGAGACTAAGGAATATATTCAAAGTCACACAGCAAAGTCATATGGCTACCCAAAGGAATCAATGGGTAGAGCCCAGGTCTCCTAACCTTTAGGATGAAGACTACGTTGTGAAAAGAGATTTCTTTATTACCATCTTCTAGATTTGTTTTAGCAAACATTTTGTTATTATCATCTAGTTATACATTTTTCTTTCTACTATAGGAATTCATTTATATCTAGAGTTCATCTTCTTGTATTCATGCTTTCTCTGTGAATCTGTCACTGCTCTCCTCACTTCTCTATTCAATCTTTTATTTTAATACATTTATGCCTCCTATTGAAAAATGCACATTTTGAGCTTTCTTCTCCCAATATATATTTTTTTAACCAGTTTCAGCTGACCTTCAAATGAAATAACACAGCTTAGGAAACATCTTACTAAAGACTATAGGACAGATTTGGTTTTCATCAAGGTTATTCTTTAGCAGGAACATTTTTAGGTGGTGTTAAAAATACTACAGATTCATCCAACTCATAGTTGCCTTCCCCAAATCACCAAATTAGTAATCAACGCCTCCAAGTTTAAAAGGAAATATCAGAAGATCATCTAGTTCTTCCGAGATTCTTAAGAAGTTTTCTTATTTTTCCTCATGGGAGTCTCAAATTTGTTGAGTTTACCTATTTTTAGCATTTGCTGTGTTACACCAAAAACAAATTCTTCATCCCAATACTCAAGAGATAAAATAATAGCTTATCTGAGGACATTGAGAAAATGGAAGCAGAAACAAATATGTAAACCAGGGTGACTCGTTTCTGTTTAGTACCCTTAAATAAAAGTAACATTGGTACAATTTGGGGAGCAAAGTCAGTTTTGAAGATGAATGCATGTACATCAAGATAAAAATGTTCAATTCTCCTTCATTAAAAATGGTGGTAGAAATGCAAGTCAGGATTCAAGCCAACTAAGTACAAGAATCATGTTAAACCCTGGCTCAAATAACAGGAATCTTTTCCTCTGGTTCTCATAGATTGTTAGTGAACTGCTTCAAAGTTTACATACTTACCACGCTTATAGGACTTGGGATATTCTTGACCAGGAGCCTGCTGTCTGCCTGGGTAGATCTTCTAGACACATTTTGATGAGCTTTTAACCTTTATTATCTTCGTAGTGGGATTGATTCTGGGCCCTGGGATGCCACGGCTGTCGGT
This sequence comes from Theropithecus gelada, assembly GCF_003255815.1. NCBI lineage: Eukaryota > Metazoa > Chordata > Mammalia > Primates > Cercopithecidae > Theropithecus > Theropithecus gelada. The sequence continues at coordinate 76,466,715 of NC_037676.1, forward strand.
GGAATGGATGGACTCCTGCTACAGCCACTGAGGAATGCAGGGTCTGCCCTCCTGGACTCCATTCCTTAGTGACAGATGCAGTAACTTGAATGGAACTACTCCTCACCAATCCAAGGTTCAGACTGAGTCCAAAGAATCTCAAGAATTATTCTAGGCACAATGGGAATGCTGCACATCCCCTAAACAAGGGGGAAATTTAGGACGTCATTTCCACCGAGGCAAGAATTTCTAGAGGCCCAAGAATTCAGAATCTATGGACTGCCATCTTGTAACTGTAGGGAAATTGACTGAATCGGGAGGAGTAGGGAAAGTAACCCGCCAACACCCCAGGCCCACCCTCCCCCTTGTTGCAAGTTGTCTAGTATTAGTTTTGGGGTCCAGGGCCTTGCCTGCTGCTTCGCTGCTATCTGACAGCTACTTTAGTGGTGTCTACAGGATTGCCCTAGACATCAGGCTGTACTTGCCAAGTTAGACTTGTTCAATGTGCTAAGTCTTGGCCAGCAATAGGAGTACTGGAAATCGTTTTTCCTGCCTTTTCAATACAATCATACTCGTCTTCTGACATGACAACAGACTTGGTGACAAAAAGATGTGCCCTCACCTTACTGGCTGACTCTGCCCTATCTGAAGCACAAATGTGAAAAATCCCCTTCCATTTAAAGCAGAGAACCCTGTAGCCATGAGGCTCTCTAGGATTTAAAAATACATTTTAAAAATGCATTTAAAAATACATTTTTAAAACGCATTTAAAAATTTGGACCTAAATGTTGCTGCAACAGGCACAATGGGAGATGGGACTTCACAGGCAATGCTTTGTTATGGCATGAAGAAAACAGGGGCACAGAAAACCCTTTTATAGTTTCATATGGAGTCTCGTGGGCTGGCCAGTAGCCCTGAAAACATGAGGGCTGTCAGGGCAAGGAGAGGCCTGTGAGGTCCATCACGTTGTTTAGAAGAATCACATCCTGCAGGGGCTCCCACTGCCCTAGCAGACAGGGCTTCTTCCAAGAGCTGGAACACCCTGGAAAATGGCATTTGTTCCACAGAATAAGAAGGAGAGTTAAGAAGCCCCTTCCCATCCAAGACAAAGAGGCAGGCAACTGCACAGAAACTCGAAGGGGGGTTGCTCACTGCTTGCAGCTATGCCGTCAGGAGCTTTTACTAACGCTACGCATGTCCTGCTGCTCCTTGTCTTCTGAGTGACACTTCTCCAGGTTTCACATAACTTTTGAATTTGTGTTCCCTAAAATAATCAACCCTGGCCTGTCTTCCCTGAATTTTTTTCATTGCTGTCCAAATCCTCATTTCCTGATCAACTATATTTTCTACCTCCAACAAAACCTCAACATACTTAACGATCTATACATGTCTAGAAATGCTTTTACATTATTTGCTACTCTGGGCACACAGGTAATTCTGCCTAGTTCTAAATATCATGTTCACTCTTCTTTCCCTACTTATTACATACATTGCATACATCATTCTGCTCCAAACCCTCTGTAACGCTAGGGGTGAAAAGAAAGCTTCTTCTCCCTTAAATCTCTCACTGGCAAAAGATCACTGCTGGCAACAGTCAATTATAAATATGAAGTTTCTCTGTAATGTTTTTCCAAGACGTCATAGTAACAACAGCTCAAAGCATGATCTTGTATGGCAGAGTGAAATGAAAAGGTTCTGATTTGATCAGAGATGCCTCTGTTGGACCCTTAGCTCTGAGATACCACAAGTATAGCTTCTTGCAAGTTACTTATTGAAATATATTTTCTAGGGTGCTGGCATAATTCCAGAAAACAGTTTGTCTATCTTGGCTGTCAAAGTATGAAATTAATTTTTAAACCAAAACTTTGTCTACTCTAAATATAATGGAAAGACCTAGATTATTTTTAAAATCTTCTTTGTAATCTTAGAAGAAACTATCAGTTTAACCACACCATTTGTAACTACCAACTTAAATGTTATAAGGCGATGAATCCCTTGTATAATGACAAATCTCTCAACTACTGAATGTTTGCTCGGTGGGTTTAATATGATTGTGAATTTTAGAGAAGAATATATAAACCTGTAGACACATTTTAAATATGTATACATTATATTAGATTGAAATACATATATATCTGCACCAACTTAGGAGTATCTGAAAGTTTTTTGTTTTCATTTGGGGCAAATACTTAACTGAATTCTTCTTTTAATCAAATGTTTTTTGGTTTTGTTGAGTCCCAGGAAAAATAACAAGAAAAACGAATCAACAACAATGACGACAAACCCAACCACACAAAACACTTCAGGAATGAATAATTTAACCGAAATATTAGATACAACTCTTATATTAGCACTGCTGTGACAACAAGTCAGGATTGCTCATATTTTTAAGTTATAATTTCATTGTCTACAGTACCAGGCTCCTCTGTCAAATAAGGCTTTATTACAGAGCTATTATGTAATTCAATTCATGGCTTAAAAATGTCTCCTAAGTCTGGAAATCCTAATTGGAATGGTACTGTTCTTGCCTCTTGGTAAGAAATCATTAAACTGGAATTCAGTAACCAGATTTTATTTTAAAAATAATACAGCACATTTTATTCAGTTTTTGAAATACCCTTCTAAGCTTTTGAGTGATTTAACCAGTCTTTTTTTTTTATGCCCTGGGACCTTATGTTGACCTGAAGTTTAAGTTATGAAGGAGGTGTCCTATCTTCTGTTGTTACTTGAGCCTCTACAGCCTCTCTCAAAAGCCCATTTTTCCCGTCCCTTAGCCATCTCCTGGCAAGGAGCCCCAGTCCCTGCCATTTGCCACTTGTTCTAGGCTATTTTAATTCTGGACAAGTTGTGGTAGTAGGCTATATTTAAATTGGCCTGCTCTGCGAAGAAACACGGCAAATGCACGTGGCACCTTTTCCCTTTTTGACATAATCCAATTGCGCGCTGGCTCTGAATCAAGCTGTGAGATTCTGCACCACACACCCTGGCTTGACTCCCACTCCCTGATTCCCAGGTGTTTACCACCCAATAGGTGGGGCAGTGGGCGTTTTCTGGGAGAAATGAGCCATGGCAGGGACCGGTGGCGCAGTCACCAGAAACTTAAGAGACTGAATTGAGAAACATGAACAATAATGAAAGGAAAAGTAAAGATGCTTTCTGGCTCCAGCTGAGCACTGCTGGAATATTTATAGAATAATTTTTCAAAGACCAATTTCCAGATATAAATTTTGTAAGGTGTAATACATTTATCGAGAGAAGCTTACAAGAAACTGCATGCACACAAAAAAGCCAGCTGTCTCAAGTTTCTCAGCTTTTAGATGTGGACATTCTAAGCACATTTGGTTCTACGCTGTGCCTCCCTTTTGCCCCCTCCACTGCCATTAGTTTAGACATTTCTGTGCTAGACAGAGGGTATAACTTCTTACCTGGAGTTATGTTGTTGCTTCAAGAAGAAAAATAGGTCAGAAATGCCCGGAATCATTAAGAATTAAATAAAATGTACAAAACACCTTTCTAGAGAACAGCTGTTGAGGGCTTGTAAACTTTCACAGTTCAAAGTTGACCTAAAGCCAGAATTATCCCTCTATCATGAAAAATCAGAGGACAGTTAACTTTTAAGGGAATGTTTTACATGTCTAGGACTTTTGCCTAAAGACCTAACACACATGATGCTGATATTAACATCTTCATTTTGCTGGCAGCTTAAATTATATGATCATATTCACCTAGCAGATCTAGAGGAATTTTAGTACAGAAAGCAAGGTTTCAGCCTATTTACTTTTAAGATGTTTATTTTGCTTCCCTAGGCTATGAGAATTTTCCTACTGTCAGCCAAATTTCTATTTGATTTTTTGTTGAATAAACATTACTACCCAAGCAAGTAGTAAATAACAGAATGGGCTTTTGTTTTCTGGAATAAGCAGGAAAACCATCTTAAAAATGTTAAGTTAAAAAAAGTTTTCATCCACTTAGACTTGAATTAATTCAAAGCCACTTTTAAATGTCCCTAACACAGGAGGGACCATTCACAGACTATTTGGTTACATGTAGTCAGGGATACAGACTTTCAAACTTATCTACATAGTAGCAAAACAGAGATGTCTGTTTTTACTGGAGGGCACGTAAGTGTTATTGAATATAATTATGGTTTGAATATAATGAAAACACAACTCCAAATAAATCCCATGTTACCCTTAGTGCTCTGAGCTTTCAAAGAGCAAATTCCAGATTTCAGTAAACAAAATGTCATCTTCTTTCCTGAATGCCTTCCCAAGCTCTCTGGTATTTTTTTAAGTAAGAAAATTATCTAAGGTCTTCTTAGTTTTTCTTTTCCTTTTCTAAGATGTTTCTCCAAGCTCATTCTTAAGGCCAGCATGACAACGAAAAATGTGAGCGACTCTTCCACCGTAACTATGCAGAACTGTACTTAGCAAGAGGTTGTGTATTCACTGATCTGGATCAAGAACCTGCCTTGGAGGCCTACTCTGTCTACAACACAACAGACAATGGGAGCATAACGTCCTTAAAGGAACTTCCAATCCTTTAATGTAACAGTCATCAGTTTTTCTTCACAGAACAAGGATATGAGGCAGACGCACTTCCCCACCCTCTGCTCTGAGAATGGGGAGAAAGGTTCCTGAGTCTTCTTTCTTACATCAGAATCAAATCAGGAAAGAGATCAATTCTGGCCTTAAAAAACAATCGAAGTGGTTATTATTGAGCTTTTAAAAATATTTTTAAAAAGTATTCCTAATTATGGTTCAAATTTGATTATACTGTATGCTTCCCTGTAATACTATCAACTATAAACACACATATAGCTCATACATGCTCTAAGATTTAAATGAATGAAAGGGTTATGGGTCATTATTTCTAGGAATGAGAGGGTAAAGGAGAAGTTAAGAGAAAGTGTATATTCTTTTAAGGAGGCCAGGAGAGAAACTAACATTAAACAGACACATAAAACCATAGGTGCTGGGAGCTGGAAAAAAGGGGCATGGGCCAAAGTTTTTAGGTAAGAGTCGTGACAGATGGGACAGGTCTCAGATGTCTACACTAGCCACAGGCTCGTGCTCCACTCATCCTGAACAACAGGCTGATCCGAGGCTGTGAAGGTGGGAGCAGGGAGATGACCTGTGAACTCTGCCCTCTGTAACATGAAGGTCAAGCCCCAGGCTCTCGCCTTTATGTGGCAGTAACAGGACAATATATAAAGGAGAGTGAGAGACTCTTCCTAGTCAATGACTTGCAACCTATAAATTACTACCATTGCAAAAATATAAATACCTGGGATATACTGATGATATTAAGTTAATCAAGTAAGTGTTGATAATAATGATAATTACTGTTAACACCGAGTGCTTATTATATGACAGATTTAACTAGCATTATCTGAGGAGTTTCTGCATAACATCTGTAATCTACCTTGGGCCACCAGCTGGTGAGTGGTGGAAGCTAGGGTGGCCTGAAGGTAAGAACTACACATGCGCACCTGCACCCCACCCCACTGTCCTAGTCGAGCTGTAGATTTTTGCTATGGTGTTCTTTCTGTCCATCCTGTCTGTAAATCCTTGGTTTTCCTCATCATCTGAATTAATAAAAGATGAACATTTTCTTTCAAATGATTTAAAAAATTTTTCTCAAATCAACATACAGTTCTCCTTACTGTATGAGTTGATTCTTGCATATAATGACTTTTTAAGAGACAAAGAGTTTTTAGTATAAATAAGAGTATAATCAACCATAACATGTCATAAGTGATTGTTAGCTAAACTAGCTCTTCAAATTACGTTACTTTAAGATAAAAAACTTATCAAGTTTCAACATCTCCCTTAAGCCCTTGTAAGATGCTGAGGTGTTGCCACTGTTGTTTGTTCTCATTCACTGAGGTTTCAGCAGGTGACGCAGGCCAAACTCGCTCTAGCAAGCACTTTGTGATCTTGGGGTGGCATATGAAGCCCTCTGCCTGCAAGGCCACCCTGAGGCCACACTTGCCATTCCATCCTGGTCCCCGCTGTGCTTCCGCCATCTGGAGGCCCTCACTGTTCCCTTCCTACCCACTGCCCTGGGCATGTCCTTAGGTGTCTTGGCACCTGTAATATTTGGCATTGAAAAGCCAGCTACCTCAATCTACAGCATATTGTTACAACCACAGCATAAATGCAATCCTTGGATTAGATAAGCATAATGGAATTTTAGTCTTCCTGGACTATAGATGTAGACACATTATTTAGGATTCACAGACTTCAAAAGTGCCAAACTCCAAGTACCTCTTACATCATACTTGTACACAGCCGAAGTTGAGTTTCTTGCTGTTTGTCTAATCCATTCCTATGGCGGCTAAGAGCATGGGTTCTGGAATCAGACTGCCTGGATGTGAACCAGCTCTCACCACTCACTAGCCTGTAACCCAGGGTAAGTTACTTAGCCTCATCGTGCCTCAGTTTCTTATCTGTGAAACATGAATAGTGGTAGAACCCACCTCTTAGGGCTAGATGAGGCTCACAGATGATATACATAAATCCTAACAAAAAATACACACGGTGCTGGGCAAAGAATGAGCATTTAGTGGTATGCAGAGAATATTTATCCATTTGATTAATAACTTAAAAATAAGTTTCTAAATAAGTAATATATTCACATGGCTCAAAGATATATTTTTTAAAAAAGGAAGAGTCTCCCATTCACCCTGATACTAATCCAGCCATAACTAAACAGTGTTGCTTTTTTTGTTGTTGTTAAGCAAAAGGATTTTTCCCAGAGTTTATGTATATACAAGAAAATATGAATATAAAATCCTATTTCCCGTTTCTAAACAAAAAGAGGCAATATATACGATATTTATTGATATAGCTTGGCTGTGTCCCCACACAAATCTCATCTTGCATTCCCACGTGTTGTGGGAGGGACCCGGTGGGAGGTAATTGAATCATGGGGGCGGGTTTTTCTCCTACTTTTTCTCATGATGGTAAGTCTCATGAGATCTGATGGTTTTAAAAAGAGGAGTTCCCCTGCGCAAGCTCTCTCTCTTTGCCTGCTGCCATCCATGTAAAACATGACTTGCTCTTCCTTGCCTTCCACAATGATTGTGACGCTTCCCCAGCCAGGGGAACTGTAAGTCCAATATATGGTACTGTTTCTCCCATAGCCAGGATTCACGGGTCCAGAAATCAAGGGGTGGAAGTGGAAGTGGCACCACTCACCATCACCCCTAGTGATCCACTAGCAAAAAGTTTTGCTTTCTGTTCCCGTGACATTACATTCTGCTGGCCTAGAGGTTTTAGTTCCAGAAGGAGGAATGCTGCCACCGGAAGACACAACAATTCCATGAAACTGGAAGTTAAGATTGCCACCTGCACACTTTGGGCTCCTCCTACCTTTAAGTCAACAGGCTAAGAAGGGAGTTACAGTGTTGGCTGGGGTGACTGACCCACACTAATACACTTACGTACCTTTGTAAAATGCTACCAGAAAACAGTAACCAAGCTTAAGGTAATATGTTGTGCCAAACTACTGTATCCTTTTCCTTTCTTCAGGGATGACAGAGAAACAGGACAGCAGAGAGTTAATGGGGTGCTGGTCAAAGACTTGGATTTGGGTCCTGTTCTACCATTTGTAAGCTGCGTGACTCTGGCAGATCACTTAAAAGTCTTGGATGTGAGGAAGTGGTATTGCCAACATGTTTGTGTGGGAATATAATGAGGGATGTGTGTAAGAGTTTTGTAAATTATGAAGCAAGATAGACACACACACATAAACACAAACACACAGGCACACACACACGTGCACACACAGCATCATTTTAAGTTAGAAGCTGCCACAACCCACAAGGCCACTCTTCCCACTCTGGAAACACCGGTATATGGCTGTGGAAACACGAAGTCCCTGTTTCTGACTCAGTAACTGGCTGGCCAGAGGACATTCCTTGTCTAGGGTCCCAAGGCTCTACCATTCCTTGAGAAACAAAGACCCGGTGTGAGGTGGACTCTGACTTAGCTCAACTTTGTTCAACGTTTCCAATATGGATCCAGTTTCTTTGGGAGCTGAGCTAAAATGTCATCAACAGTAATTTTTACCTAATGCTAGGCTTAAGGTTTGAAAATAAACAAGAGGTAAATTGGGAAGGGGAGCAGAAGATGACACCGAAGACTTCCTAGCAGTTTTTACTTCCTCAGAAGCAACACAACCAGGTTAGTCCTAAAACCAGGGCTGCCAGACTTTAATCCCTCTGCGTTCCTGACACTGGCAGCAGCTGGGATCTTAGGTTCCTAGGGGCTGAACACAGGTGGAGTAGTAGCTCTGCATGGGGGCTTAAGACACTGGATTCCTTCTATTGCAGACTCCTCACTACTTAGGCCTAGGGCCCTTCTATCTACCTGTGATATATTCATTTCCTCATTTAAAATTAAGGGGTGAGAAATACGGCAATTCCAATTCATTTCTTATACAAAAATCTAACATAATCTCTCCCCTTGCTATAAAAGCAGATAAAAGTGTGTATGTTCTGGCTTACAGCTACCCATCTCCACCCCTTGGCTTTCCCGTGACTCCAACAACAGCCCTTCAATAAAACCTAAGAATTCTGAGGAACACGGTTTGAAAACCACTGGAAAACTAAAGAGTTCTAAAGTTCCCTTGAACTTGAATATTCAATAGTTGTGGTAGCTGCACTTTTATTTTTAGAGAAATTCATTTATTTGTATACATGAAAACTAGATTTCTTTATTGTTATTTAGTGTTGATAGTCTTCGTATTAAATACGAATTTTTTTTGCTTTGGTAAAAAAACATAGAGGTATCACATTCAACAAAGGAGAGGCAAATACACCTTCTAAGTAAACTTTCCTATCACTTGAATGATAAAGAATCTTAAATAATGGCCTATGCACAGCAATGAAATCATCTGTAGTAAGTAAAAAATTAAGCTATATGTATTTGCGACTGTAGATTGTAAAGTCTAGCAAGATGTTTATATATATTAACATAACACTCGAGGATTAATAGTTGATTATTTTTATAAGTGTATGGTAGGAGGCATCATAATAGAACCATACAGGGTGCAAAGTACAAATATCCCTAATGGATTGGGCAAAAGGTATCACTTCCTCAGCCGTGAGGTGGTGAAAACTTGGGGGTTTTGCCATCCTCATGGGATAAAAACTCATTATGTGCAGAAATGGCCATTTTAAATTTGACTTCCCAGAACTGGGCTACTTTTCAGCAAAGTAGACAGATGGTTCACATAATATTGGTTTTTAATTTTTGATTATTCTACTGACACATTCACCTTTCTTATTAGTGATGAAATGAATGGAGGTGGGAAGGAAGAAGGGAGGCAGGAAGGGAAGGAACAGCACAGAGAAAAGTGGGTAACAGGGAAACTGAGGAGGAAAGGAAGGATGGCAACACATTGTCTACTGTGGATTCAGCACGCCAGAGGGTAACTAACCAGAAGACATTCTAGAGTTAAATTTAACATCAAAAATCCATCTTAAGTTCTCAAAAATGTGGAAATTAAAAATCTAATATTTATATAAGACTATAACATGCAGGAAAATATGCACTCAAATGATACACATATATAATACTGCCTGCCCTGCAATTACTGAGTATCTATATTTTGGGAATTTTGCTAAACACTTTATGAACCAAATCATCATGCTGGACTCTCACAACAGTCCTGCAAGGTTATTATTCCCTCTATTTTATGTATAAGGAAATATGCTCCAGTAGGTAATGGTTTGTCCAAAGTACACATCAATAAACAGCAGAATCAGGACTAAACTCAACTGTGTTCAATGATTCAGCTCATGTTTCTTTCCTCCACATGATTCTGTCTTTCACCTGGAAATAATTAAAATGTTATGGGGAAATATCTGCCAACTTGTGCTGCTTATCTGCTTATTAAACTGGTTCTTGTGTTTAAGTCTTAAACGTCTTAAACTTTTCTATTTAAAGTCTTAAAATGAACTTTCACTAAATTGATCTCTCAGATAAAGATGATTTTTATCAATTCTGCAAGCTACAGCTAAAACTAATAATCAAGTGGAAATTAACTAGCATTGCTAAACCAGCTCTGCTTACTGTTATCCTCCCTGGATCAGAATGTTACCAGTGGTTACTTGGACATGTAAGTCTTCACTTAATATAGTAGGAGCAAAAATCCTACTGATCCCTCAGTGAGCCAGTTTGGTTAAGAGTGATGAAAATATTAAGTGGACAGATGTGTCTACCCAATAATTTCAGTTGGACAGACCTAGCCTTAGTTCCCAACACACTGAAATAACCCCATACTTCTTTAGAAACAAGTGACTATGGACAACTTTCTAACTACTGTTTGATATGAACATTTCGTTTTCATGAGAGTCTGTAAAAGATGCTAAGAGTTCTGATTGCAGAAGATCCAAATTCCAAGACTGAGGATCACTGTGATATCTTCCAGATTCGTTCTCATCTGTCCTGTGTGGTTAGTAGGAGCTACCCCAACTCTGACCTGACTCATTCCACAACTATCCCCTCACATTCATACTTCTGTGGTCTTAGGTCATGCGATAAATCTTCTTGGATTTTCCCCTCCCACACCCTGCCCTTTTCTTATAACCACTGGTACCACCCACCGCCAGCCTCTTCCTTCCCAGGAGAGCTGAATGGCAGCCACCTTTGACATTATAACAGACTGGAAGATGGGGAAAGGCTACACAGAAATGCCCAAACTGGCTCTTGGAAACATGCTTAAGAAGCTGTCTAATTCAGCCTGAGGTTAGGAGACTTTCCAAATGTTCCATAGTTCCCTGTGTTGAAAGGATCACCACGCATCAGGCATTACACAAGATCCAGCTCATACATGAACCTACCTAATCCTTTTGATTTCCCTATCAGTATCCTAAGGTTATTGATGAAGACACCAAGGCTCAGGGAAGCTAATTTACTTGCCCAAGGTGGAGTCAAGACTTTGCCTTACCCCAAAGCATGTATTGTTCCCACACTCCACTATCTTAAATCTCTGAGTTATTCACTGAGTGTGGATAAAATCAGTCCCCCTTGCATGCCTACTAGTCTAGATCTTCCACCAAGTTTTCTCTATCAAAGACCCAAAGCTATTATTCAAAAGATGTGTGAGTATTTTATTCTAAAACAGAACATTCGGGGCGATCTGCCCAACCACAGAATGTATTCTATAGCCTATTGGAAAGTTTAAGTTTTTTTCTGCACCATTAGGACAGAGATGTCATGAATATGCATGCATGCTGAGGTGGATACCAACAGTCTTTTGAACTGTAGGAAAACATTTTAAATTAAGAGTTTTAGAATGTACATACTTGAAAATAAGCCAGGCACAGAAAGGTAAATACCACATGGTCTCATTCTTTTGTGGAAGCTAAAAAAGTTAATCTCATAGACGTAGAGTAGAATATTGGTTAACAGAGGTGAGGAAGGTGAGGAGGGAGACGAGGAGAGCCAGAGGAGGTTAACTGAGGCAAAATTACAGTTAGGTAGGAGAAACACGTTCTAGTGTTCTATAGCACTACAGGGTGACTATAGTTAACAATTCATTATGTATTTTCAAATAGCTACAAGAGAGGACTGGGAATGTTTCCAACACAAAGAAATGATAAACGTTTGACGTGATGAATTTCCTAATTGCCCTGATTAGATCATTACACATTGTATACATGTATCAAAATACCACACTGTTCTCTATAAATATGTACAATTATATGTGAAATTTAAACATAATAAATGAATTTAAATGGGTACAATATTTTACTAGAGGTATTTTAATGAAGGGCATCTTGACTTTTAAAAGACAGTTAAACAATGTTTATTGTAGCAATACTTATGACAGTGGGGCATTAGGGGTTATTAGGGAGCAGTGAGTAAAAAGTGTACGTAGACTTTACTATGCAGCAGTCAGAACGAACCAGGTGTACATATGGCTGCATGGATAAATCTTAAAACGGTGGTGAGTGGCGAAAAGTACATACAAATACAACTTAAAATGCATGTAAAATATAAAATGTTGTTAATATCTTAAATATATATGTTTAAATTATAAATAAAAGAAAATGGCCTGTGTGTCTTAGTATCCTTTACATAAACTAAAAAATAAAGAAAACACTACATTTTTCAAAGTCTACATAATAAATGACATATAATAAACATATTACTGAGTGCTTATACAGGGGAATGGGAAAAAGGGAGCACAAGAGAGGTGATTTGCACTGATGGTTGCATATAGAAAGCCAGAAATGGAGGGTTGTGATGATGTCAACTCTCTACACTGAAAGGTTAAGAAAAAGGAAAGGAAGATGGGAAGGAGGAAAGATGGGCAGAGATATAGGTAGGCAGAGGATGAATACAAGTTATGAATCTAACTCAGAGCTTTGGCTCTACGCACTCATTTTTATCTTTTAGTTCTATTTTTATTTTATAGTGGTATAATATACAATCATCAGTTTCAGAAACTTCTTTAACAGCATGCCTAGCGCACACACAGCTCCCCCTCCCCAAGCCCTGATTAGAAGCCCAGATTGCAGCTTGAATACTAACATACACTGAAAGTGGTACTTGTTGGCATTAGAATTGAACTCTTGGATTTAGTCCCATAAAAATGCTCCTTTTTCTTTTTATAAATATATAGACTGGCAGAATATAAACACCACAGAGCAAAGAGATGGAGGAAATGAAAAGAACAGTGGCAAGCTAGCGTTTGGATAGGATTTAAAGTCTGAGTCGTTTTTCTTTTCCTTACATTCCTCCCCTCCACCCAGGGGATTCAAGAGGTGGCAGTGATTGCAAATTTCCTTCCCTTGGACCCCGGAGTCCTCCTGTCTCTTAACCTCAGGCCAGCTGGGGAGGGCTGTGGTGGTTGGGGAAAAAGCCCTCAGGAGCCAGGGCTGGTGAATGAACTCCTAAACAAACTCCCTATTGACACATCACTAAAAATAAGTATGCTTACATGCATAACACATTTTTGGAACAGTAAACTGAACTCTCTCCTTTATCCTCTCTAGAGACTTATGTTTCATTCTTATTCAACGTTTTATAAAATAAAATGCAGGTGCAACATCTTCCAGCACTGTAGGTAGTAACTTTTGATGTGATGAACGCACATCTGCTGAGAAGTTAAGGGATTGCGGAGAGAGTGGCTGGGTGGTGTATATCAGCTAGCTAGCCTGTATTCCGGTCAAACGCTGATAAGGCTCACTTGGGCATTGCCTTATTTAGTCAGACTTCTCTGCTGAAACACCGGTGCACGGTGACAACTGTGCATGCTATTACAAGGCTTTCTCCTTTCAGTCATCTGCTGACACACCAATTAAAAAAAGCGTCTCCATTATTGAAACAACCTTTCCTACTAGCAACTTTCCTACAAAGAATAAAGATAATGATATTATAAATAAATCTGAATATGTTTACCTGGCAAAAGAATTCTCATAAGGAATAATACAAGTTGAGTTCTAGTTCTTAAGGCTTTTTTCCCCCAACACTAAACAAATTATAATATTGAATATTATTACTCTATTAGCTTGGTTAAACTACATTTTTTTTTTCATAGACTGGTACGCCGGTATGGTTACTATTTCTTTCTTTCTTTTTTTTTTTTTTTTAAGACAAAGTCTTGCTCTGTTGCCCAGGCTGGAGTGCAGTGGCGCAATCTCAGCTCAGTGCAACCTCCGCCCCATGGGTTCAAGCAATTCTCCTGCCTCAGCCTCCTAAGTAGCTGGGATTTCAGGCAGGTGCCACCACACCTGGCTGATTTTTGTATTTTTAGCAGAGATGGGGTTTCACAATGTTGGTCAGGCTGGTCTCGAACTCCTGACCTCGTAATCCACCCACCTCAGCCTCCCAAAGTGCAGGTGTGAGCCCCTGCGCCCAGCCTATGGTTACTATCTCTAACTGGAGATTTTTTTTTTTTTTTTAAACCAGCAGGCATTATGACGTTGTAAAGAGCCTTACACTCAAAGTTAGTGACTTGATCTAGACCTAATTCTGCTATTAACTGCACATACACACATACACACACACAAATGAATTTTTCCATATAAATATTATAATACTATATGAATTTTTCTATATAAATACTACGTATAAATACTATATGTATTTAAAATATTTCCTACAAGTCTAGCATGTATGCCAGTACTACTTCTAGAATGAAGAAGTTCTTTATGGAATGGATTCCAATATATAGTATATTGTTAAATTAAAAAAAAAAAAAAACAAACAAACTAGGATGCACTGTTTTCTGAGCTAGAATCCTTTATCTGCAACTCCAAGATCTTGAAGGCTTTAAAAACCAAAATTTTCTTTTTATAAATTTAGTGTCAAAACTTGACAGTAACACCTGAATGCAACTGACATGAGGCTATCTATGATTCTTCTTTATCCCACTTAGTGTGACTATTCAGTTTCCCTGGAGAATTAATGTGTCTGATTACTTAGTGCTGCTCAGACTCCCTGGGGATATTATGTAATCTGTATTATATGCAACATGTTGCTTTTTTAAAATCCAGTTCTGAATTCTAACACATATCTGGACCCAAAAAGTTTTGCATAGCAATTATGGACTTGGAGCATGTAACCATCTGCATCAAAGAGGATACAACACATTTCTATATATGTAAATATCAGAAAAAGTTTTATGAAGATACTTCACTGCCTTCAGGGAAAGGACGTAGTCAGCTGGAGTGAGGAGGAGATTTATCACTCAGTCTATACCATTTTGTATAGAATTTTGAACCATGAACATATATCATTTGTTCAAAAAATACGGAGTTAAATGTTTTAAAATCATCACTTGTAAATACAGGGCAAGAACCTCGTCTATTTAAAATACATGCTGTTAACAAGACTTTCACAAGCAATGCTTCACACCCATTGCTGGTGGTTACCTTGATCCACATCCTGCCGGTCACCATAAACTCCCATTTCTCTTGACTGTCACCTTACACATTACCAAGTCTTTCCAATGTAGCTGTCCTTTCCTTTAAAACACTGTCAACAGTTTTTTTTTCTGCTTTTCTTCTTAAAATTAATTTTTAATATTTATAATTGACATAATGATTGTACACATTTATGGGGTACAGTGTGATGTTTCAATGAGTGTATACATTGCATAATGATCAAATCATGGTTATTACTGTATTTATTACTTTAAACATTTATCATTTCTTAGTGGTGATAACTTTCAAAATCTTCTCTTCTAGCTATCTTAAAAGTCTACACTACAATACCTGATGTAAATGACGAGTTGATGGGTGCTGATGAGTTGATGGGTGCAGCACACCAACATGGCACAAGTATACATATGTAACAAACCTGCACGTTATGCACATGTACCCTAGAACTTAAAGTATTAAAAAAAAAAAAAAGGCTACACTACAATGTTGTTTGCCAGAGGCACCCCACCGTGCAACAAAGCACCAGGACTTATTCTTCCTAACTGTAACTTTGTACCCATTGGCCAACCTCTCCTGATCCCTCTTCCCCACTACCTTCCCCTACAGTTCATTTCTTAAATGAAACTTGTATCTCCCTAACCTATCTGATGTTATAATTATGTCTGTAACTCTATAAAACATATAAGTAATTGGCCAGATACATGCTTACTTCTCTTATCTTCTCCATTACACTGGAAATTCATGAAAGCAGAAATAAAATAATCTGGCTTTAAAATTTTTACTTGTTACAGTTTTTCTTGCATTGATGGCTAGTTAAATGGTGTGTATGTCTGATCTTCCTAAACAGCCTTCCAGGGCTTGCTCAAACAGTAAGTGATAAATATTTGCCAAACTGAATTAAGCTTATAAAACACAATCATTTCCCAGGAAAATGGAAAATAAAATGGAAAAAATAATCAAGGCAGGCTTTTGAAGACTCATACACCACCTGTAATGACAAGAGTCTATGTAGGAGATAGAACCCTGGGCTAACAGGGAGCTACTTTGAATTTATAACTCTCAAGTGCTGAAACAGGCACTTCTGGTGGAGAAAACCCGGTAACGCTTTTGGAGCTCTTGCATGCATAAGAAATGGTTTAATAAGAACTACTGCGAGTTGGCTGGGTGCAGTGGCTCACACCTGTAATCCCAGCACTTTGGGAGGCTGAGGTGGGCGGATCACCTTCAGGGGTCTGAGACCAGCCTGGCCAACATGGTGAAACCCCCTCTCTCCTACAAATACAAAAGTTAGCTGTGGTAGTGCGTGCCTGTAATCACAGCTACTTGGGAGGCTGAGGCACAAGAATTGCCTGAACCTGGGAGGCAGAGGTTGCACTGAGCCGAGATTGCGCCATTGCACTTGACTGGACAACAGAGCGAGACTCTGTCTCAAAAAAAAAAAAAAAAAAAAAGAATTACTGTGAGTTAAAAATTACATTTATTTTTTCTTGCAGTGTTAAGGAAAAAGGTTATCTACTGATTATTGTGAGTCCCAAGTACCTACGGTTGAAATCTTTAAAAATCATAGGCTACTAAATTTAGAAACAGCCTAGATCTTTTTCCTAGAATTCTTGAAATCACTTCAAAATGATTTCTGAGAAGGTCACTAAATTGCATTAGTTTACACATACGATTTAACAATTAGTCTAGTTTCTTTCTTTCTTTCTTTTTTTTTTTTTAAGGCAGAAAGCAGAGACTTTTAAAGAAGGGTGAAATTCCACCCAGTGATGTGAAATTTCCCTCTGACTATACATTTCATTCACATCCACTGTTTTGGCACGGGTAACAAACAGTTGCATTCAAAACCAGCAAAAAAGAAACAAAATAACTTTTTTCCTTGGAAATTAATCTTACTGAAGAAATTCACTTTTAAACTATGTCCCTATAATCACAAACTAAAGAGAAAACATCTACGTAATTTTCAATACAAATATGTACTTGTTTTAGATGACAATTTTTTTTTTTCAGCTAGAAAACTTCTGACAACAATTCTAAGTCACCAGTCTCACTTTACTGCAGAGAAAATTAACTCCAGGGAAGTCACAGTTTATTGGATGTGTTCTATCTGCAAGGTATACAATTATTAAAGAGAACTGGCTGGACTCAGTACAATATTGTCTAATAAGTATTACACTAAAACAGAGGTCTGTATTGCATGCCATGGAGAAGAGGGCAGATGGAGGCGGGTGGAAAAGCAGCCCCAGGAGGGGCTTTGGGGAGGACAGGTTTCATCTTCCCATCCTCCGTGGGTTGCTAAGCCTCCGCCGCCCTCTGCAGCAGAATTTCAGCTGCACTAGCACTTATGCCTTGCAATTGGCTGTGTACTTATTTGTCTCACCCAAGGGCTGCCTCTGAAAACCCATTTCTTCAACAGCATGCACGTCATGAGCATGGAGTAAGCTCTCAATCAACATCCAGTAAATGAACTAGATCGATGAACGACTTTGGGGTGAAAATGGGGAAAGGAGAACCAGACATCCAGAAGGAAAGAGGATTGTAGTCTATAAGTAGGGAGGTGGGAAGAGTAAGAAAATGGGGGTGGGCAGGAATGGCAAACGTAGGCAGAAGGCTAGAAAAAGCAAGAGAGAGAAGGAAAGGATAGTGAAGGAGCACAGGAATAGTCAAGGAAATGCTTTACTAGGAAAGTGAAACGCAGAGTTAAGCCCGTGGACAATTTCTCAAGAGAATGCATGTCATCTTTGGTAAATATCCAGGTTGGTGCAAAAGTAATTGCAGTTTTTGCAATTAATTAGGTTGGTGCAAAAATAGCAATTACTTTTGCACCAACCTAATACTAAATAAACAGAGGGTGTGAAATCACGGACTTATGTAACTGTAACAGTCTTAGGTTATTTGAATAACCTTTTGTTTGCACATTTCAGGTAAAAGCTTGTAGATATTTTAAGTATGTAGAGAGCTGACTTGGTCTTAAAAATGACACTCAAACTATGCCCTTCTTCTGTGCATGGAGTGAAGACTTTACCTAAGAGTTTAGTGCTGGGTCAATGTGGGGCCACCCATCTGTGAAGGGAGTGGGGAAGCTGCAGCATAAACTCTGAAAGATAGAAACTAGTCCAAGGAAACACATCTATACTAAAACCACAGGACCCTATAAACCAAGCAACCTTCAGTAACGGGAAAGGATGTTTTCTATACAAACTTTCCTGTTTTGAGAAAATGGAGCAACGGTCCAGTCAGATTTGATTTTCATTTCTTTACACGATTAATAGGAAATGGCTACTATGGCTTCACACCACTGCAGTCTGGCAATGCCTGTGTCCATTCCACTGACACCACTAGCTACAGCATAGCCTTCTTCAGCGAAAGGAACACCATCTTAGCGAGAACAGACAGGCTAACATATTAATAATGGTAATTCATGCTTTGATTGAAAAACAAGGAGGAGATAATCCTAAAAGTATTTAAATGAAAAATATGCAATAAACATAACCCTGCAGTAGCACACTAAGAACTGGTGTTCCCACAGTGCTGCTGGCACTCCCAGCACCTGCACTGGTGCCCTTTTCTCATCCTCTTTGCTCTGCTTAGAACACTCTCTCCCCATTTCTACCTGCCCAAATCCTTGTCATGGTTCAAGATCCAATTCTAACTCCCCTTTCCCCCTGACCTTTTCTGATGCTGCCACATGAATAAGCCCTTTGCCCTTATGAACATTACTTAGCACTTAAAAGGTTCTGAAATAGCTCTTATTATTTTGAGACATGTCCCATCAATACCTAGTTTACTGAGAGTTTTTAGCATGAAGGGCTGCTGAATTTTGTCGAAGGCCTTTTTCTGTATCTATTGAGATAATCATGTGGCTTTTGTCTTTGGTTCTGTTTATGTGATAGATTACATTTATTGATTTGCGTATGTTGAACCAGCCTTGCATCCCAGGGATGAAGCCAACTTGATCGTGGCGGATAAGCTTTTTGATGTGCTACTGGATTTGGTTTGCCAGTATTTTATTGAGGATTTTTGCATAGATGTTCATCAGGAATACTGGCCTAAAATTCACAGCCAATATCATAGTGAATGGGCAATAACTGAAAGCATTCCCTCTGAAAGCTGGCACAAGACAGGGATGCCCTCTCTCACCATTCCTATTCAACACAGTGTTGGAAGTTCTGGCCAGGGCAATCACGCAGGAGAAAGAAATAAAGGGTATTCGATTAGGAAAAGAGGAGGTCAAATTGTCCCTGTTTGCAGATGACATGATTGTATATTTAGAAAAACCCATCATCTCAGCCCAAAATCTCCTTAAGCTGATAAGAAACTTCAGCAAAATCTCAGGATACAAAATCAATGGCAAAAATCACAAGCATTCCTATACACCAATAACAGACAAACAGAGAGTCAAATCATGAGTGAACTCCCATTCACAATTGCTTCAAAGAGAATAAAATACCTAGGAATCCAACTTACAAGGGATGTGAAGGACCTCTTCAAGGAGAACTACAAACCACTGCTCAATGAAATAAAAGAGGACACAAACAAATGGAAGAACATTCCATGCTCATGGATAGGAAGAATCAATATCATGAAAATGGCCATACTGCCCAAGGTAATTTATAGATTCAATGCCATCCCCATCAGGCTACCAATGACTTTCTTCACAGAATTGAAAAAAACTACTTTAAAGTTCATATGGAACCAAAAAAGACCCCACATTGCCAAGACAATCCTAAACCAAAAGAACAAAGCTGGAGGCATCACGCTACCTGACTTCAAACTATACTACAAGGCTGCAGTAACCAAAACAGCATGGTACTGGTACCAAAACAGAGATATAGACCAATGGAACAGAACAGAGCCCTCAGAAATAATACCACACATCTACAACCATCTGATCTTTGACAAACCTGACAAAAACAAGAAATGGGGAAAGGATTCCCTATTTAATAAATAGTGCTGGGAAAACTGGCTAGCCATATGTAGAAAGCTGAAACTGGATCCCTTCCTTACACTTTATACAAAAAATAATTCAAGATGGATTAAAGACTTTAATGTTAGACCTAAAACCATAAAAACCCTAGAAGAAAATCTAGGCAATACCATTCAGGACATAGGCATGGGCAAGGACTTCATCACTAAAACACCAAAAGCAATGGCAACAAAAGTCAAAATTGACAAATGAGATCTAATTAAACTAAAGAGCTTCTGCATAGCAAAAGAAACTCCCATCAGAGTGAACAGGCAACCTACAGAATGGGAGAAAATTTTTGCAATCTACCCATCTGACAAAGGGCTAATATCCAGAATCTACAAAGAACACATTTACATGAAAAAAATCAAACAACCCCATCAAAAAGTGGGCAAAGGATATGAACAGACACTTCTCAAAAGAAGACATTTATGCAGCCAACAGACACATGAAAAAAGCTCATCATCACTGGCCATCAGAGAAATGCAAATCAAAACCACAATGAGATACCATCTCACACCAGTTAGAATGGCAATCATTAAAAAGTCAGGAAACAATAGGTGCTGGAGAGGATGTGGAGAAATAGGAACACTTTTACACTGTTGGTGGGACTGTAAACTAGTTCAACCATTGTGGAAGACAGTGTGGTGATTCCTTAAGGATCTAGAACTAGAAATACCATTTGACCCAGTCATCCCATTACTGGGTATATACCCGAAGGATTATAAATCATGCTGCTATTAAGACACATGCACACATATGTTTACTGTGGCATTATTCACAATAGCAAAGACTTGGAACCAACCCAAATGTCCGTCAATGATAGACTGGATTAAGAAAATGTGGCACATATACACCATGGGATACTATGCAGCCATAAAAAAGGATGAGTTCATGTCCTTTGTAGGGACATGGATGATGCTGGAAACCATCATTCTCAGCCAACTATTGCCAGGACAGAAAACCAAACACCGCATGTTCTCACTCATAGGTGGGACTTGAACAATGAGAACACTTGGACACAGGGTGGGGAACATCACACACTGGGGCCTGTCATTGGGTGGGGGGACAGGGGAGGGATAGCATTAGGAGATATACCTAATGTAAATGACAAGTTGATGGGTACAGCACACTAACATGGCCCATGTATGCATATGTAACAAACCTGCATGTTGTGCACATGTACCCTAGAACTTAAGGTATAATAATAATAATAATAATAATAAATTAAACAGGAAAAAAAAAGGTTCTGAAAAACACAACTACACAACTGATTTCCTCATGGCACTTACTCTCCACCTTGTATCACAGTGATGTGGAATGTTCCACTACTAACTAGTACGCCACTTGAGAGCTGGCACTATTCCATGCTCACTTGGAACCCCCTGAATACCCAGCAGTGTCTACTCGAGGAAGCAACATCAAACGGCCAATAAGCAAGGGGCTTGGTCTAGGTCTTCCATGAACTGCCACTAATACACATGACGGAGGGGTCTGTGGGCACTGACTTCTAAGCTCCCTGTGTTTTACCTAATTCTTGTGATGCCATTTTGCAGATTGCAATTTACCTAACTGCATATGGGGGAAAAGAATGGCTTCAGTTATTTCCTTAAAGCCTAAACAGACACACTTACAAATGGGTAAAATGAAGATGTTTTAATAATCTTAACACAGACATTTCACATTGCTGTTAAAAAACAAAACAAAACAAAACCAAAAACAAACAAACAAAAAAACCCAGAGAAGTAGTGTAAGGAGAATTTCCTACTGAACTTTAATGTTACTTTCTCATACTTTAAATTCTATTTTTTCTGAATAGGTTGATCAAAGCCATATGAGGCAGCAACGTAGCAATGTAGATGTGTAGGTGGGCAATTGTGTTGAAAAGGGAAGTCCAATTAAGTCCTGTTTAGCAAGGCAAAAAGCAAGACAAAGACACAGGTGTTCAGCTCATAGCTGTTTAAACTTCATAGCAGATGGCAGGCAGGGGTGAAATCGGGCTGGTCCGAGTTTTAAAGAGGAACCCTTCATCAAAGAAATCTGTCTTTATAGCCACAGTGTGCACACACCCTGGAGCAGCCTTTGGGAATGTCAAACAGAGGTGTGGTCATATAAACCGCAGGCTGGGGGTTTTCTTCATATTTGTATGCAAAGTATTAGGAGAAAATCATTTACCCTTTTCCAGAATTTGGGTAGGAACCTGTACAGTTATCTTTCTCAGAGACCTGAGTGCCAATGAACTTCTACTGCTAATCCAGTAACTGAAAAAATATGTATTATGACCTGTACTTCACAAAAGCCTTGGATAATGCCTCAAAGACACTACTGTATCCTCGGATAGGCCCAGTGTGGCAGCAGGAAAATAAATTCACCAAAAATCTCTTGATGTGACCCATAAGAGTAAGGGCTCACACCTGCACAGAGTTTACTAGCGTTGGGTGCTGTTCCAAACACTTAACACACACCAAGTCATCAAGCACTCATTCTAACCCTGTGAGGAGGTGACACTAAATATCATGCCCATTTTACAGACGGGGAAACTAAGGCTTGGAGAGGTGAAACCGCTTGCTCAAGGCCACTTAAAGCAACAGAACCAAGATCTCAAGTGCACAGCTGAACAAACCACTACCCCCATCTTGCAGAAATATTTCAAAATAATTCCCTAAATTTCTCTCAGTAAAAACCAAGCTGTCATGTTAAAGATTTTATAGGCATGCTTTGGCTTTTCTGCCTTCTGTAACACTTGGTGATGGAACTCACATTCACTTCTTTGATTTCTGGCACCATAATTGAATTAGAGTTGACTGACCACCTCTCCTTCCAGGACCAGACTGACCATAAACAGGGGAGGGCACTTTATCAGAGCTGAAACTATGAGACTGTGCCAGGCTTGGACCACTGCCCGTGAGATAGTGCTGGCAAAAATAGGGTAGTCTGGACCCAACTGTTGGAAGACAAAGACACTAGGGGCCAATTGACACCAACCTCGCATTCAAGAGCCAGCAGCTCCTAGGTTGGGCATGGGGTGTCTCTTCTGTAGGGCACAGACCAGGGTCCCCCTTCACTGCAGGGGCTGCCTTCATCTCAGCCCCGACTTCCAAAACACAATGCAGGCCTCACTCTGGTCTGTCCTGGGGGGCTGGTGGGGGCGGGGGGGAATCCTGTATCTGAACGTGGGAGGCAGGAGCACAAATGGCCACAAGGGGAATTATGCGAATGTGCTCCACAGCCAGGGCCTGGGGACTCCTCTGTAGCCTGATTTCTTCTCATTGAAGATAAAGTTCCCCAGGTGCTGCCTGCCCTCAGCCCCTGCTCTTTCTGCACCTCCCTCAAGCAGGTGAGTGATAAAACTGATAAATCAAATCTACCTTATTCACCTCTCCAGCTTCACTCTAAGTGAAACATTTGAACACTGTCCAGGTAGACCAGAGAGAAGCCAAGACAAAGTCGGCCACGGTGAGGAAACAAGGCCAACAGCAGGCCCAGATTGTCCCTGTCCTGATTCACGTACGACCAAGACAAAGCAAGTCAAAATGAGCACTAGGCACAAATTCTACACCAATCTCTCTTCTCACAAGAATTCTTCCTCTTCCTCAGAACAAATTTCTTTTTTGGTGATGCTCCCACACATTGTCTGAACCTCCACATAGCTATTGTTCAATTTCAGCTGCATTGCTAGTTGTTTACATATTCATCTGTTTCTTGGTTATAAATTTCCTGGAGGATACAGTCCATATCTTTTTTATTTTGGTTTCTCCCAAGGCACCTACTATACATGCTTTACATAGAGCAGGTATGTGGAAAATGCTGGTTCAAATGATCACAACATTTACTCTAACATGAAATATTTAGTGTCCACTTTCTACCTCAAATTTATTGACTCTTTAAATTTTCACAATGGTCCTCTGAGTAGCTATTGCTGTTCTTTTCCCATTTTGCTGATGAGGGAGCCTGAGACGTGGAAAGGTTAAGCCATCTGCCCAACTCACAGCATTGGCAGGGCCAGGGTCTAAACGAATGTCTGGTGGCACAGAGTGTGTGCTTAACCACTAACCACACGTGCTGCTTCTCTGTGCCCTGGACCTACACAAGTTTGAATGACAATAGCACTTTAGCAGGGAAGAAACAAATGAGAGCTCCTAATTCTCCATGCTTTTGCCAATGCAGGTCCCTCTGCTTGGAAAGCTTTTCTTCCCCTATTTCTAGAAACTCCTACTGGTTTCCTCCAGGCCCTGCTGAAGCCTCAAGTCTCTAGAAAGTCTCTTGGTTCCTCCAAGTGATTAGGGACCCTCTGCTGGGCTCATGTATACATCGATGATATAGTCACCCATGTGACTGTATGTATGAGTGTGTGTATATAGTTCTATATGTGTGTATATATAATTCTTTGCTACATCACAGCTCTCATCACATCATATATTATATGCTGGCTTTTTCAATTTCTTGGCCCAGAACACTCTGAGGACAAAGACTGTCTTTTCACAATACTTGGCATGAAAATATTTAACAATTATTGGCTGTAACAGTTTATTTAGCACCTATTAAGTGCTACTCACTGTGTCAAGGGCGCTCACATATACTTGATTTCATTTAATTCTCCTAAACTCCTGTGAGCTGAGTACCAAATCATCCCATTTTCTGGGTAAGAAATCTAAGGCTTAACAGATCTCATAGACGACACTTGAATGAAATTTTCCCCCCTTAGCTCAGTTTAATAAGGTCCCAGAGTCTTTCTGGCATTCTTGGCCCTAAACATAGGGCAGGACTAGTATCCTGAGGAAAAGCAGGATATTCTCTTGCAGTTAGACTGCAGATGGGCCTTTTGGGTTCTTGATTTGAAACCTGTTCAAGGAGTGGGTATAGTCCCCAGGTCATGAGTCAACAAAACCTCCAAAACTGCAACTCATTGGTTTTATCTCAAACCACTCAGGCGTTGCGTGTGTTTTACCCAAGTCCTGTGAAATCATTGTCACTAACCACAAACGACTTTCAGTAACGAATAATCACCATCTCCACTAAATGGAACAACTGGTATGCAGCAATCTCAGTAAGGACACACATGCACGCGCACGCACACGCACACACACACACACGCAGTATTGGGCTAATATATGAACTGTCAGAAACCTGATTAAATCTTAGCCTAATACTGCCTATTCCAAATCTCCAAGGAAGAATACTAACTCAAAGGAGATAAATCAAAACCAAGTATTTGGAGTGCCTACAATGTCTTGGCATCCGTGCTGGGTCCCGTGCAAGGTATAGAAAACAGAGTTATTTTTATTAGCTATATAGTATATACTAATAAGGATAAAGTAAGTCACTGACATCTAAAAATGACCTATTCATAATTATCACTTTCTTTCCCAGAGTGGTATAAGCAAACATTTTATTCTGGGTACAAAACCAAAGTTAGTTCTCACTAAAAATGATCCTAACTTGCTTTAGACTTATGTTTAATTATTGGAAAAAAATATTTTATAGTAACTCTATCTGGCTTTAAAGTTCATAGTTCAGTATTTATTCAGCCTTCTAAAAGTTATTTAGAATTTAAGTGAGCAGAATTTCATACTAATCATAGAGATGCAATGAATGGGGAAAGGAGGAACAGAAAACTCAAAGGAAAAAAATTCTTCAAAATGTCATGAGAAAATCCAGTTATGCAAAGCCTATTTTAAGTACTTAAAGGTCTTTATAGCTGCTTGATGGAGGGCCTGCAAATATATCAACTTGCCTAAAAATTTCATTTTTTCCTACCAAGAAATCCCTTCTCTTCCCCCTTTTACAACTTAAGATATAATTGACAAATAAAAATTGTATATATTTATAGTATATAATGTGATGCTTTGATATATGGATACACTGCAGAATTATTAAATCAAGCTAATTAATATATCCAAGAAATCCCTTCTTAACCTCCATGGCTTGAAAACTTAAAACTTTTACATCTCTGGCTAACTCAAGGTCCACATATAGACAGAAAGCATAAGGCATGATCCAATGCAAGCTATGATTTTGCAGGAGAAATTGATACCTGAAGAGTTCAGGACATAAACAATTTTATATTTTGACTCATTTGTTCATCATTTAGTAAAAATATTTTTTTCTTTACATATTTCCATGTTTGATGAACAGTAAAAAAAAAAAAAAACTGCTGGTGGACTAGAGCAGAATATTCACATAACTAGTATTTTCTTAACAGAAGAATCAGACTGCCCAACAGAGACTCTTGTACTTCATCAAACGCACCCAACACCTGGCTGTTCCTCTGCAGGAGCAGGATGGATCAGACTCGGATGGGCAAGGAGTCCTCTCAAGCAGACACTTGCCATCACCAAAGATTTGCAGCTGGACTGTGCTCCAGACCAGCTTTGGAGACTACATAGATTGTCTATTACAAACCAGAGAGGGACGTCAAACAGAGTAAACATGTGAGAAGTTCCAGCAGGGACCAAGGAACGTAAAGACACAGATGGTACCACAGAACGTAACACAAAACAGACCCTCAGCTCCCCTTGCTCTTGTTCTCAAGCTGCATCCAAGTGTGCTTCGCAAGACTCTTAGCTCACTCACTGTTCTTTGCCCTACCGACTCCATGCCGTTAAAATGCCTAGTAATGTCCTCCCAGAGGTACAGCCCCAGACCACAGCGTTTGGGGCCTGAAATTAGCCATTGCAAAGTTTTCTACATTGCTTAACTGGTAAGACAAGTATCTTCATGTCAGCCATGTGCTCATTCTTTTGCTCCATTTTGCACACAACTAATCAAAACTGGAAAATGCCTTTTCTAAGGCAAAGAAAGTCAGAGATGTGAATTTCACTCTTTTACATAAATGTAGTCAAAGAGTCAGCATGAAGAGTTAAAGCTTTGATAGTGTGTGGCTATCTAGATAATGTGATGACTACTCTTATTACACCTTAAATAAAAAGGATTTGCTAATTTGATTTTAGATGATGAAATTATATAAATAGAGAAATTACATTTATAACAACAATTGAACCTTGTCTAGCATTTTGTCTTAATAGTAGCACAAAAATAATTCTCTGCTTCTTTCCACACACAGGTCACCGTCTCTGCCTCCTCTCTAGAGATTTCTCTATTCCAGCCCCCTCTACTCACTTTTCTAATAATTGCTGTTATAAATGACAGTGCCAATCTCCGATTTTGATTTATTCATATCCTCAGGAAGCTGCTAAGTGCTCAAAGCTTCAAAAAGTACTGTTCTTACACGAAACTCATGTTATCTTTTTTATCTTCCACCTTGAATGTCCACACATCAGATTCACTATTTTTCTCCCCATAATGTCTCCATCAGCCTTTATGGTGCCAGTTATGTTCTTAGCTAATTGTACTCACATCATTAAGAGTGTTAACTCTCTTGTACATAGCTGGTTGTTGTATACAAGATGGGTTTTCCTTTAAAAATTTCAAGGGTGCAGTTCTTTATTGCCTATATGCATTTATTCATGTCCTTTATGATCTCATCCCCTACTTCTGCTGCTTACAATCTACCTTGAGCACTGTAGCTAAAATCACTCTCCTCAGATACTGTTTTGCTCCTGTTAATAACTTCCTCGGCACTCTGAAACGGTTTCCACTTGTGTGTTGCATAATACCCTAGTTAGTGCTTTTCAGATCCTTTAATAGTCAGGCACCCTTATCTAATTGTCCTCTTCTCTTGCCATGACTCAGCTGTACTCGACAGCACTGCAACGCGAAATCCAGGTGGGTTTGTTGTAAGACTTTTCAAAAGAGGATGAAGCTACAAGGTACAAATTTGACAGGGCTGTGTCCAATATCTCCACCACTTTCCTACAACAGCATTCATTTTCAGAAATATAAGTAGTCACACCACTGCTGTTCTCCCCAAATTTATTACCTTTCTGGATGTTTTTCTGGATGATGGTGGTAGAATGAGGGCATGAGAGCGCTGTGTGCATATGAAAGATCCTTGGTTTCAGGTTCTACTACTGGCAGTGGGAGTCATTATGGAACATCAACCCAGAATATGAGGAGAAGATCAAACAGGCTATGAAGCTAAAATTAAGACCTGCTACAAAAAGTCACGAAGACAACACTGCCCACAAATAATAAACACTGGTGATCTTTACTGCCTTTGAGGGGGTTTCTTTCTCCTTGGGCTGTACCTCATTAGATGAGGTCTTCTTCCACCTGGTAAAATTTCCATCCACTGTGAACATATCTTGCCTTGGTCTTCCCTTTAAAATGTTGCTGAAGGACCAAATTCTTTACAAAGTCATTCCAGACCAACTCTTCCTGGCACCAGACACTAATCATACCGGGACTTTCTTTATTCACCTCGACTCTCTAATATTTCTCCCTTTTTCTCATTATTCAGCATTTCTTTAGGGTGTTAAGTTTAGCCTAAAGCTGCCTCCTCACATATTTTACGTTCAGCCTAAAGGTTTCTCTGTACATCATGAACTATAACCTAAATGGAGTTGTACACAGACTGTAGCTTACTCTTGTGTCAATCACTGAGTTTTGGGCCAATCAAAGGGGGTCAACGGTTCGAGCTGTGTTCAAATAAGGCAAATGACGAGCTGCAGCCAATCGGCTGTTTCTGTACCTCACTTTCCTTTTTCTGTCTATAAATCTTCTTCAACTATGCAGCTGCACTGGAATCTCTGAACCCACTCTGGCTCGGGTGGCTGCCTGATGTGAGAATTGTTCTTTGCTCAATTAAACTCTGTTAAATTTGGCTAAAGTTTTTCTTTTAACCACAGCCACATATGCATATTTACACAGACATTGTTCATGGGGAGCGGGGTGCTTGTCTGAGGCTTGTTTTGTTTTTACCCTTTGTTGGTGTATGCCTTCTATTTCCCTTGAAATATCTTTAACATGTTACCACCGGGTGCTGAATACAGTGGCAGATCTGTAACTGTTACAAATATAGCAACTGTAATTTAAAGAAAACTTTTAAACCATAAAGTTTAGTAGCTGAACTTGAACACCACAAAAGTGATTCACTACTGAAAAGTTTAGAGAAAAAAAGAAAAGAAAACCCCTTCAATGTGTTCTTCTCGAACCCTCATTTTCACTTATGGAATTAAACATTAGTGACTACTTACTCTAGAATCGCATTTTCATAGTTCCAACAATGGACTGAAAGTTATTCTGATCTAGCAAAGAGTTAGAATAATTTTTCAAAATGCTTTTACTGTCAAACTCACACAGTACCATGAAAAAAATGAAAACAAAAACAAAATATCACTAGGCTATAGGCCAAGTAAAAAGTCTTTGGAACTGGTTTATAAACAAGTCAATCCACTCTTTTGTAATTCCTAGAAGACTAGCCATTTTGATGTTTATATAAACTATGAAACCTTCATGGAATGTGGCAGAGCACTAATAAACAAATACGGGACTGACTGAATTGCTTCGTGTTATTTTTTAACTACCTCCCATGTACATGCATTTTTCTCTGACTCTAAGCTTGTGTGTGTGCTGGGTGGGGCGGTGGGGGTCAGGCCCACGCTTTTTTCTCCCTTCACATCTAGCACAGTATTAAGTGTGTAAGTATTGATAATACTTCTGATATAAACAAGAGTAACTGATGAGTTGTGCGTGTGGAATGTTTACTTAATTTTGGTTAGAGGGTCCTAACTATATATAATCTTATTCCTAAGAGTACACAGGAGGACATTTTCCCTTTTATACCATCTTCTGATTGAGGAAAAATTTGGAGTTGGAAAAGTAAAATGTCAATGATGTGTCACTACATTTACTAACTGATTAATTTCTGTAAGAAACATAGGTACTGTTATGTAAAGTCAGGTTCAGAAACAGGCGAAAGGACAGGAATTAACAAAAGAGTAGAGATCCAAACTCAGGTTTTCTGTGACAATCTGGTCAAGTTTCCCACTTCCTCACCCCTGTTTTATTGATAAGAAAGAGAGACCCAGAAAGATTACTTGTTTCCTATGTACTTGTTTCATATGAATGATGGGGCCTTACTGCACCCCCATTTCCCCCACCAGCCATATACTGGGAAAGAATCACTACATTTACTAATTGAATAATTTATCACCCATATACTGGGAATGAATGAACCTTTTTCATTAACCCTAATAGGGGTATTAGAGTATCAGCCACATAACATCTCAGACTTGCCTCTGTTCCTAACCCACTACCTGCAGTCCATCAAGTCCTGCTAATTGTATCCCTTGTGTTCTGCTACCCCTGCCCTCAACCAGTGTCTTTTATCACCTCCTCCACAGACCAGGCCTCCAGTCCTGGCGCCACTTAAATTCTTTCTCCATGAAGCAGGCAGACCATCCATTCAAAGGCAGATGGCTCCCTTCTCAAATGCCTTTGAAGACTCCCCAAAGCCAAGAGTAGAAAATGCACCTCCCAAACCTTGGGAATTCAGTTTCCTATCATATCCCCCCAATGCACTTACCAAATTTTAGTGTGCCCAAGAATAACCTGGGAAGTCTGTAATAAATGCAAGTTTCTGGACCTCATGCAAAGAAACATTAATTCAGTACTGCGTGGAGGACTGGAGAATTTTCAGCACCCCTTGTGATCTGCTGCAGTGGGTGGACGGATCACTCCTGGAGAAAGCGTTCTTCCACTATCTAACTGCTTGCAGGAACTCACACTGTACACTTTCATTCCACTCCACCCTTGCTCAGGATCTTCCTCCTGCATGCAACACTGGCCACTGTTTGCTCCCTAACTTCCACTCATTCTTCATGTGCACAGGCTCAGCCTCATCCCTGTAAACCCCATATGCCCTCAGTGTTCTTCCCTCTTTTGCATTGTCATCTTTTTTTTTTTTTTTTGGAATTTACCATGTTATACTGACCTTATCTTTTTATGATTGTTTGGCTCACAAGATTTGTGGCTGTTGAATGAACAATGTCTGTTAAATGAAACAGTGGCCAAAAGAAGTCTATGACTAAATAATGCTGTTCCCAGACAGATCTTCTTTTATGAGCCTAAGGAGGGTACATGGGTTCAAAAAAAATTCCTGTACCAATTCTCAAAACCCAGTGGAGGGGAAGGGCTTGGGGCTCTGACGCTGTCGTGTGCTTGCCATGTGAATTTTCTATGCGTCAGTTTCCTACCAACTCACAGGGTTGCCATGGGGATGAGATGAGATGACAGATATGAAATTCACAGCAGGTAACCACTCAAGACCTTTTGGGTCTGTTTATGTGTAGCCAAAAGGTATCACCCAAATTACTATCCTCAGAACACAAGGAGAGAACAATGTGCACTAGCGCATAACACACTTAGGGGAAACCTAGTAGCATCTACATTGTTTTTCTATCTGGAAACACTGCCAAAACATTCATTTACTGCAAATTGCTAACTTTAATGTTTCTGTACACAAATACTGCTAATAAGATCCTGCTACCACCCAAAATTGTATCTTATGGACTCTATGCAGAAATAATTTTTTAAACTTTTCAAAGAAACCACTAGCAATTTTCCCTTTTGCATTATAACATTTGTACACATATTTTGTATGCTCTATTGATAGCGTTCCTGTTATCAGGTGTACAATTACTTACTGGAAGAGACATTTTGTTTCTTAATGCAGTCCACGCCTGCTATGGACCTTGAGTGTAATTGCTAAGGACTGACAGGGCTTAGGCAAGGAGGGGGACAAGGCAGAAGGCATTCAGGCAAGGAGCACTGCTGGTGCGAAGAGCTCCAGGACAGTGTCTATGATGAGCTTACCCAGGATGGGTCACGGGTGCCTCTCGGTAGGTCCCTCCAGCCTGCAGCCCCACAGCACCTGCCAGTTGCACAAAGGTACTGTGAACCTGGCAGGGTATTTGCTTTTAATGACAGGTTTTGTTTCTTATTCATCTCTGTATTCCCAGGGCCTAGTGCCATATTTGGACAGAGCTGGCACTAAATAAATGTTTGCCAAATGATGTTTCTTTAGTGTAATAATTTGTGAGAGTGATATTTTGTTCCAGTAGGTTGCCAAGAAAAGAAAAAAAAAAAAAAAACAGTCCAACAGAGCTTGCTCACTGGGTAGGTCCCTTGAGCACAAACCTTAGAAAGCATAACTTCACAAATTCAAGAATAGAAATTCAGATACCTGAATTGCATTGTCATAAGGCAACAAATTCCTAGTCACTTAATGTGAGAACTGCTTTACTTGTACTTCTTAAAAAGAGCTGTGTCTAGTATTACATACACAGATTTCCTCTTTCTCTGCATGCCCCATAAGAGTCTTTCCCAGGGTTTGGCTCCAAGCTCTGCAAGCACAGCTCAAATCTCTGAGTTCCAGATACATCTTCCCCTATTATCTTTTGGGCTAGCATCTTGAAATTCAAGAAGCCAAAAATCCAAACTTATCTTCCTCCCTAAATCTGTCCCTTCCTGTCCGGTATCCTTCTGAGTAAACAGTACCACCATCCATTAGTTGGCTAAGCCAGGAACTTGGAGCCACTCTGATGACTCCTTTTCCAGGCTTACCATGCTTAACTCAACCAGCCACAGGTCCTAGTGAATCTGCTTGGGAGGCTCTCATTCAATCATTTGCTTCTTTCCATCCCACTGCCATGGCTTAGCCCAACACATAGGCTATCACTTAGATTACCAGTTAGCAGATAACTATTTTTTTATTTTTAGAGACAGGGTCTTGCTCTGTCACCCAGGCTGGAATGCAGTGGCATGATCACAGCTTACTGCAGCCTCAAACTCCTGGGCTCAAGTGATCCTCCTGCCTCAGCCTCCCAAAGTGCTGGGATTAAAGGTGTGAGCCACCGTGCCCAGCCTGTGACTATTTAATTTGTCTCCAGTTTCACTGCCCCTTACTGTCCCCATTCCCTATACCACCTGCAGCTAGAGTGATCTTTCTAAAGATGATGATGTAATTCTGCCTAACACCTCTCAATAGCCTTCCCCTACCCTTGGGATAATGTCCAAACTCCCCCTTATAGGTTCAAGAGACCCTGCTCATCTCTCAACACCCTACACCTAGCACTCTTTTCCAACCATATTGTACATTTTACCAGACCCCAAATACACATGGTCCACTGTCCTTTGCACCCACCTCTATTTTCTGGAAAACACCGACACATCCTTTGGTTCTCACTCTGGATGCAGCCTGCAGACACTTGCCTCCAGCTGCAGGCTATGATCAACCCCTTCCTATGCATTACCTAAGCAAGGTGCTGATAATCCAATGGATAATAACTACTTTTTCATCTGTCTTAACCAGACTCCATGCCGAAAAGGATTAGGTCTTAATCATAATTTTACATTTCCATTGTATGTAATGGATTAATGTAACTAAGAATGATTAAGGTTGGTATTTCCCTTAAGAACTGAACCTTATAAAATGGGCCGGGCTACTATCACCCCTTCCAGGGTGTTTGAGTCTTTACAAAGTAATCTATCAGTCCACAGTTCAACTGATTTTCAAATCATTTGGGCTGAGCAGGAAGTGGGCTGGGGAACAAGTGTCTGGGGCTGGTGGAGGAAACAAGGTGGCAGTAAGGTCCCATCATCTGAGGCTCTTTCATTCTTATCCTTGAACCCTAAATTGCTGGCTTCCATGGGTTATCTTAACACGTCAAAACATGTTCCCCACGTGTATCTCAAATGCTTCCCTAATGGAAGGTCTGAAATCTTGAAATAATAATTCAAAAAAGTTCCCACACTAATTTAAAAAATGGCATTGATAGGGATTTCTAGATCAAGCAAATGAGATCAAAATTCTATTGACTCAATACAGTAAAAGTCACCAAAATTTTTATCATATTTGAGTTTAAAAATTAACAAAACATAATAAAATTGTTTGTTAATCTTTGACAATCTATTGTATTAAAAGTGCTAGAAAGTGAATTAATGTATTTTACTTGGCTTAAATAACTTTCTTTTGGCCCACATAGAAGTCCTAAGAAGATTGACTTCAAAGAGTTGTACTATTTGGGAGCCAATCTTGATTCCTTACATATTAATTAAATTTTTGTGAAAGCAGCTTATTTTTAATTTAGCACATTATACAAACAAATGTGAAACAGCAACTAAAACAGAAAGGTGAAATTATTAAAAGCTGATTTGACTTTATTCTCAAGAGGCTGTTGTACTAAAGCTGAATGACTTACATAAATACCTTTGGCATTTGTTGGATCCTGTTCCTAAACACAACGTTCATATTTCATCTATAATAAGAAAAGCATCTCAAAGATTTGCAAGGCACTAGTCTTGCAAGCGTCCAGTTTGGTGTCTTGAGTAAAGTGAGATTGGCAGAGTCAGCTTAATCCATAATGGAAAGTTGTGAGCAGGGTGCTTCGGCTGCCTGGCAGCTGCTGCTTGGAGAAGTCTACCAGCTATGGCAGCATGCAGGCAGAACTCTGCCACTTGCTTAAAAACAGAGTTTCTCCAGGTCAAAGCTGAAACTCACACAAAGCATACAGGATAAAATAGGAATGCAATCCCATTTTTGGGGGGCTTTCCAGAAAACATAGGAGTAGGGTGGTTTTCATTACAAATGATGCTATACTAAAAAGAAATTGCTGCTTTAATTCTTCATATTTGTACTATTGAGAAAGGGTCATGTTTCAGGGCTAAATGAGCTGGTATCTGTTGAAGTTTGTACTATTTAAGCAAGCTCAAGCTTCTACAGTTAAAACAGGGTCAACATGTGTCCCCAAAACTTGGCTTATTGTCATCCTGAAATTTTAGTTTTCCCTTCCAGACTTCAGTGCCAGCTTTCACTAAGTCTCTGCAGAACCGTTTTCTTTCTCACTTCATCTTTACCTCCATTCCAGTTTGGCTTCTTGGTCTTCTATCAACTTTCACTTGTGAAAATGGTACTTCTAGGATTGCAACATTTTCCTAAATAACAACTGCTATGTGTGGTTTATAGTTTACAAAGACCCATGATACCCACTCTTCCATTCAATTCTCAAAACAACCCTGCCATGAAGGGTAAGGTAATAATTGCTCCCTGTTCACCATAACTTTTCTGAACCTCAGAGTCTGGGTGTTTCAACCAAGCTTCTGGAATTTGCTCCTAGAAGCACCGGTTACAACAGTTGCAAAGAGTGACAGGCAGTCAAGGTGCAGATATGGAAGAACATAGGTAGTAGAACTAAAGAAAATAACCAATGCTTTCCTTAGCAATAAATGCCACATTTTTAGGTCCCTTGAGCACAAACCTTAGAAAGCATAACTTCACAAATTCAAGAATAGAAATTCAGATACCTGAATTGCATTGTCATAAGGCAACAAATTCCTAGTCACTTAATGTGAGAACTGCTTTACTTGTACTTCTTAAAAAGAGCTGTGTCTAGTATTACATACACAGATTTCCTCTTTCTCTGCATGTCCCATAAGAGTCTTTCCCAGGTTTGGCTCCAAGCTCTGCAAGCACAGCTCAAATCTCTGAGTTCCAGATACATCTTCCCCCATTATCTTTTGGGCTAGCATCTTGAAATTCAAGAAGGCAAATATCCAAACTTATCTTCCTCCCTAAATCTGTCCCTTCCTGTCCAGTATCCTTCTGAGTAAACAGTACCACCATCCATTTTAGGTGATTTTGTTCTAAAATTTCTTTAACTATTTAACAATCTATTCATTAAAATGACTCAGAAGGCATCAGAAGGATTTCCCCTTTCTGTAAAAATCACTTGTGATAATTACTGAAAATTAACCAGAGCACCAGAAGAAAAAAAAAATCCATAGAAAAGGTGATCTAAACTTTCTGTTTAAAAATATAATACAACCACTATCATTACAGTACAGACATAAAGACAGCTTATAAACAGCTTTGACTTGCAAAAGATCCCTCTGTTGAGGATAATTTAAGAATTTCAAAGACCTGGCCCTTTATAATAACTTAGCAGAGAATGGGCTTTTTTTTTTTTTTTGATATTGGTAATAGTCAGTTTAATTTGGATCTATAATGTGCACTGACTCATAGTTGACTTTGGGTTTTAATTACTTATGAGTGAAATGTGAATCAAGTCAAGTGATCTTGTGAATAACTGTTCTATCCCAGCCAACTTGATGTGTTAAATTAAATGATTTTCTTTAGGCCTAAGAAAAATGACCCCCAAACAAGAAAAATCCCCCCCCCCAACCAAAAAAAAAGCTCCCGCATTCTGGCATATTACATGTTTTGGTGTTGTCAAATATGGAAGCTAAGCCAACTTAGCTTCCTGGAGTTTCCACATCTGGAAGGGAATCTCTCATATGTATCACTGACCAGCTCAATACTTATAAAGAATGGAGGTAACAGTTTGGCTCAACCTGATGCTCTTGTTCCGTGGTTATGTTCTGTAACAATGTTGACCTAATTAAGGAAAAGGGTACCTGTAGCACACACTTGGCATTTTCTGCACTCCTTGACTATTGTCAGACTATAGCATGAATTATGAGAGCTAAGTTTCCATCCTTAAAATGTGGTTTTACCTAGCAAAACAAAATTAGGAGCACTGGCAGTGGTCATACCCTAAGTCGTGAGAATTTAATTCATTCATTCTCCAAATATTTACTAGAGCACTTACTAATGTGTTTTGATCTAAGCTCACTGCTGGGTGTACAAAAGTGAGCAAAGCTGACTTCAGAGTCAGCCCATCCTTCCCAATCTAGTTGGGGTGAGAGATATTCAACAAATACCGTGAAATTAAGTATCAGTTTAGACCTAAGGGACCTAGGCTTAAAGCAGAGTGAGGACCCAGCAGCCTGAGGATCCAGCCAGAGGGAGCAGGGACAGGGGCTGAGACCTTCTTTCCAATAGAAAGCAAGCTGGCATGGTTGAACCATTCTGAGTATGGGGGAGGAGGGGAGATCTGCGTGAAAATGCAATATATCCTTTTTCATGCAAACATATGGGGAATGGTTTTTTAAAAATCCTACAGGAAAAGTATGTATCATTTTTATGTTTAAGTCCAAAACTGGCAAACATGGCATCCAACCTTAGTTCTGGGCTGAACAGGGAGCAAAAGAGACTCCCTCCTAAGATTACATGTCTAGGTAGCCCCGATCATCACCTGAAGTGCCAGTAATGGTCAGGGAGAGGTTGGCAAAAGGAGCAGCAGAGTCCCATGTGACTGGCCACCTATCCTCATCACTGACACTTTCTGGTAGTACGGGAAGCCTGCTTAGCTGAGTACCAATGAGCTTCACTAGCTTAAGTGAGGCTGGTCAGAGTTAGTCAAATTTTGCAAAATGGAGCAGTTACCTATTAACTTGCTAACCTCCTCACTTTATAGTATTTCTTCTTATCTGTCTAATATAACAAAGCCAGTACAAGCAAAGGCTTGTGGTTCTCAATTGCTTGAGGCCAGCTCTCTCCCACTCCTCCTACATCTTCTATCTTCTTGCAAGATAATTATTTCTTCTAATATTCAGATCACACCAAGCTCTGCTTCTGTCCACACCTCTTCCTAAGTGATCTGTTCATTTCCACAGATGTGGAGTTCTCTAAGGGTCACTTCTTATTTGCTTTCTCAACCAAATGTCTTACCTTAACATTCTTTCTTAAAGTATTTTTCTCAAGGAGTAGTGACATCTTCGAACATCTCATTTAAGGAATTATTGGAGATAAGAGTCGATGGAGTAAAAATTGGCGAAATGAGAAATATAGTTGAAATGAGAAATAGTTAAAATGACAGGAACAGCTGAAGGAATTAAGGAGGCAAAAGCTAAGGGAATGAAAACTGAATGCCTAAGAAATAGAGCGCAAACAACAGGGTCGGTGGGATGATCTCGGGCAGAGCCTCCGTCCCTGCCTCTGAATGTGAGGGACTTGGACCAGATATTTTCTCTTGCCCTTTCCAGATCTGAAATTGGGGGCCTTCTGTCTCCTCTACCAAAACAGATTCTGCTCATTACAGTTTCTAGAAAGTAAATTCGCATATTGGGGGATCCAATTCTAAGTTATAAGGCTCTAGTTATAGTTCAGGGCTCTAAAACAG
Source organism: Theropithecus gelada (assembly GCF_003255815.1). Classification (NCBI taxonomy): domain Eukaryota; kingdom Metazoa; phylum Chordata; class Mammalia; order Primates; family Cercopithecidae; genus Theropithecus; species Theropithecus gelada. Next base: position 76,504,480 of record NC_037676.1, read on the forward strand.
CACTCCAGTTACTCAAAAGGGTCTGGTTGGCCAAATTACCATCAAGGGTGCACAAAGGAAATACCATGGAGCCTGGGCTTAGGAACTGGCTCCACTCTCCCCAGTTCTAACATCTATCTGTCAGAGTAGCACCTTCATCTAAGAGCAGAGCAGCTGGGATCCAGAACTAGAGGTGGTATGTCAGCTACTGGCATGGAGCGGTCTCAGTAGCTGCTAGGTATACTCATTTCTTGAGATATTTAGAGTTGCTCTTCCACCTTTTGAACATTTCTTAAAAAAAAAATGTTGACACTCTCAATCCCAGATGATGATTTGTACCCTCAGTACTATGACAAAAGGGAAATAAAATTTTGTAAATCTTATAAACACAGTGCCTTTTGGAGCAGAGCAGAGGACTAAAAATAAGTCCCAGGAGTCAGTAAATTATAAGTATCTCTTATGGTCTTGACTCTAAGTGTTAACCCACTGGAATCTATTAAATACTCTATATCAACTATGTGATATCTACTATCTACTGTTACATCATCCGCATAGTCCTTGATCTGTCGGAATTATACAGGGGCCCATAATAAGCCTTCTGAAACAAGCCTCCTGTATGTGTTTACTGCGGAGTAACACAACTCCCTCTTCAGAGAAACAAAGCAAAGGTCCACAGATCCACCATGCTTTCAGGAATCTTCGGGCCAAAGATGGTAGGTATTCTGTGTCTCCTGGAGACATTATTGGAGAATATAATTGTTTTCCCTTAGAGTCAACTTGAACCTTTGCTTCAATATAAAATAGGATGATGGTACAAGGGTGCGTCCATTTCCCTGGGACTTAAATAATAAATAAAAGTCCCTAAAGCATAAGAAATAACATAAATGAAATGAAAACATTACAGGGAGTGTTGGGATCTTGGGGACAGCCTCAGTCTCTGCCTCTGAATGTGAGGGGCTTGGACGAGATGCTCTCTCTTGGCCTTTCCACATCTGAAACTGGGGGCCTTCAGTCTTCTCTACCAAGCCATCCTTCCACCTCAGTCTCCTGAGTAGCCAGGACTACAGGCGTACACCACCACACCTGGCTAATTTTCTTATTTTTTGTAGAGATGTGGTCTCACTATGTTGCCGAGAATAGTGATTTACACCAACTGGGTGGACAAACTGAATAGTCGATAACTATTCATTGATCATCTCCTTTTGTTGCTAATGATGAACTGTGACTTCAACAGCAGCAGCTGCCAAGAGACTTAGTTTCTAGTTTTTCTTCTGTCTGCACTGGGCTAGGTGGGAAGAGTGTCATCTTATGTTCTTACATTTTCAGTAGTTTTAAAAACAAAAACATTGATAACAGCAACCACAGAGGAGTCATATAGATGTTCTGTACAGATACTGTGTAGATATTCTGGCATTAGAAAGAGCCATGGTTAATGACAATAACGTAGCTAAAAGTCCTATCTCCCAGGCAGCAAATCTTGAAAGAATCTTTTCTTATTTTTAAGGGTTTTAAAAGACTGTAGGACTCTAAAATCAGAGCTATTATAAGGGAAATGTCATTCCTTTAACTGCTTTCTCCAAAAACAAGTTACAAAGCTCTAATTGGAAGTATTCATTGTATAATAGTAAGGTATCTGGGAAAATAACTAAAACAATGAAGGTAAGTAAAATATAGAAGGTTAATTGAATATTTTTAAGCTGTTGATTGTGTCATCCGAACAGTATTTTATTTATTGTGGTAAGAACACTTAACATGAGACCTACCTTCTTAACAAATTCTTTTTCTTGTTTGGTTTTTTTTTGAGACAGGGTCTTGCTGTGACACTCAGGCTGGAGTGCAGTGGCGCAATCACGGCTCACTGCAGTCTCGACCTCTGGGGCTCAAGTCATCCTCTCACCTCAGTCTCCCGAATAGCTAGGACTACACGTATGCACCACCATGTCCCGCTAATTTTCTTATTTTTTGTAGAGACGGGGGTCTCACTATGTTGCAGAGATTGGTCTTGAACTCCTGGGCTCGAGAGATCCTTCTGCCTCAGCATCCCAAAGTGCTAGTATTATAGGCATGTACCATAGCACCGGGCCTTGACAAAGTCTTCAATGCAAAATACAGTATTGTTAAGTATAGGCACAATGTTGTAGTGCAGATCTTCACAACTTACTTATCTTGAGTAACTGAAACTTTGTATCCATTGAACAGCAACCTTCCATTTTCCCCACCCTACAGTCCCTGGCAACCACCACTTCACTCTAGGTTTCTGTAAGTTTGATCATTTTAGATAAAGTCAGGTCACTGAAGTATTTGATTAAGTCAGACCATGGAGTATTTGTTTTTCTGTAACTGGCCTCTTTCATTTGCATAATGAATTAAGCATTTTAAACATAGCTAAGTGAAATCTTTATGAAGTAACTAACTGGCTAAAAGTGTAAGGTCTTAAACTAAAGATCTCTTGGTTATAACTACACAATACAGTATTCTCAAATGAAATACTACTACCCCCAAAAGACTTTCAACAGAGAGAACATGGCTAGGACTTAGGTGAGAGTTTTACGATACTAGCATAATCAGAGATCATCTCTGCATTGCTAGTCGCTTTGTGTTATATGAACTCCTCCAATGGAAACTAATCACAAGTTGTTTATTAAAGTGTTCTGCACAGGTTCATTTTTCACCTGCCAAGACTGATCTGCCTTTAGCATATCACTAAGTTGTAACGAGAAAACAACATGGAAGAATCCAAGTGTGCATTTAAAATTAGAGGTTAGGGCCTAACAACATGTATATCACTAGGTCTAAAAGTAAGCCAGCAAGATTAGATGTGCTGAGTATCTGATCCATAAGCAAACTGAAAAGCAAAGTAGATCCAAAACTGTGATCTGAAGTAAAAGATGCCTAGTAGAGAAGACAGGAGAGAGAGAGAGACCCTTCACGAAAGTTTGTGCTGATCAACAAAAAATACTAGCTTTGAAATGAAATTAGTTTTGGATAAAGATGAAAACCTTGAAGCCTTTTAACATAATATATAATATTATATCTAAAAGTAATGCAAAAAATGCAACCTTATTTAGTAGCCCTATTTATTTTTCAAGTAGGGGCATTTAAAAAAAAGAACTCTAGAAGTTGAACCATATGATGTCACCATTTTTTTTTTTTTTTTTTTTTTGTACATTAAAAAGTTCGAACAGTGGAAATTTCATTATGGCTCCACCAAAAAAAAAAAAAGGGGAGGTTCATTAATTCAATGCCAATAACAAAAACTTGAAGACATGCTAACATTTTGTGGTTTCAAAAGGGCGTTTACTTCTGTGGAAGAGTGTTATTGAAGCAGAAACAGGATTTTTAACATTCTATGCTAAATTTATGCTTCAAGTCTTACAAAGCTGTGGCTAGTCAGTACCCACTTAAATAAGACTAAAAATAAAATTTTCCATTTATAACCACACCTTTTTCTTTTTGTCTCACCTATAATATCCTTCCCTAATAGAACTTTATTCCCCATAGATTTCTCCATCCCTCTTGCTGGATCCCTGAAACCAGCTATTAATGGTAAAACTTCAAGCACACAGTCCTTCTGTGCCCACACATACACCCCACTTGTCAATCTATTATTCACCGGTTTTCTCCTACTCACTCCAGCCCTTCTCTACTGCTCTTCTTTCTTCCAACCTTGGCACATTGAGAGTCCCATCTGTCCATGTCAGGTTGTAGGTTCTCTCCACCCCTTTCCTTTTAATACACCAGTGACCTAATCTCTTCTGCATAGAATGTGGCGATTCTCGTAGGTCTCTTGGCCTTTCCCATATAGCTGTTGTTTTAAACAATGCATGCCAGATTTTCTCATGTTATTTTCCACTTTTGCCATATGTAGATTTTGGTGGCTGTCTCAAAACCAATTTTACCTATAAGACTTCATAGAATCTGAATTGTATAAGCTAGGCTTAGTGTGCATACCTCCAATGTAAATATCTGAATAAAGATACACATCTATAGTAGGTATGTTTCTACGTGGATTGCTATTTTCTTTTGGCACACAAAACACAATGCTTTCCATGGCAGCATTTCAGAGGTCCTTCTTAAAACAAGGAAAAAAAAAAAAAAAAAAAGAAAACAGCAACTTCCCGGGCTCAGGAAGATGAGCACAAGGTCTCAGTGAACTCCCTCACGCTATTTAACATGAGGGAAGTAATTTAGAATGGGAAGGGGAGCTCAAAGTGCCTTCAACATTTTTTGACAATGGGAAGTTGCAGAACAGTGCAGGTACATTTCTGACTTTGACTCTACTGAGTGTAATCATTTTCCACCTTTGATTTTTTTAGCAGTTGTAGAACGCATTTAGCAATGTCACCGGCAGACAAACATAATATTTGATACTCCATTGTTCTGACCAACCCGGCAAAACCAACCACCCTGCATTTACTTACCTTGAATTTGCTATTTCCACTTTGGTTCTCGCCATGGCAGCTGCCCTTTGGGCGCCTTCAATTGCTCTGTCCACCTTCTCCCTAGTTTTTGTATGTCTTATTGGTATAAGCTGCTTCCTTATCCCACGGACCAGAATATTATTTTTGTATTTTCCCTCTTCTTTGGAGCCGTCAGGAAACACGGTACAGCCATATCCATGCCTCTTGTTATTTGCCCACTCCCCTTCATACTTCATGCCATTGGAGCGCTCGCTAACGCCGAAGCCGTTGCGCTTGTCGTTCTTCCACTCGCCCATGTATGTTTCCGTGGTGGTGGCGTCCACGTGGTCTTCCACCGGGCAAAAATCACAATCTACATCGCCGAAGCTGATCGTGGAGTTGGCATCGCTGGAACTAATTCTGCTCATGGCCGCGTCACTGCGGACAGAGCTGCGCTTGCTCGAGATGGAAGACTTTGATTCGGACTTGCGGAGTTTCATGCTTCCGAGAAGTGAGCCCCTCCGGAAAAGGCCGCCCTTCTTCTTGCCCGCTAGTTCAGCGTCTGCGTGGAAGTTGAGCACGAAACCACCGCGGGTACCAGCCGGGCTGTCAGCGGCGGCCGCGGCGTCGTGGAGCACGCTGCCGTTGCTCTGCTCGCTGCGCAGCGAGGCCAGCGAGGTGCGCAGCGGCGAGCGTATCACCGTGGCCATGCCGTAGGGCACGCTCTGGCGCACTCCGTAGCCATGCCGCATACCTCCGGCCCACTGGCCCTGGTAGGTACCTTGGAGAGACCGCAAGAAAGCACCGTGAGTCAGCAGCAGAAGCTGCGCAATCACCTGCACCACCCAGCGCACACTGGCGCAGGCCTGCCCAAGGTCAAATCTGACCATTTCCAAGTCAACCCTGGAGGATACTTTGCATCCACTTGTGAATCCCCGCCCTGTAATTTTGGGGGTAAGGTTTTAATGTCATTGCACAGAATTTTCCAGTAGTCAGATAATTTTTGCTTTTCATTAAAAAATTATGCAAGTATTTCAGAGAAAAACCAGTACTTTCTAATACAAAAAGTGAACACTGGAAAACAACATTCTCCTCTGAAATTAATGCATCAAAAATTCCTCTTAGGAAGAAGACAAGGAAACAGGAGAATATGAAATGAATTCTATTTGTACATTTTATTCTAATATTACTAATTTAGCTGGAAAACTCTAAAAAATGACTTTTAGGTCTATGTCAGTATAACATTCCAAAAAGCACAGAGGCTTAAATCTGAATACTTGGGACACAGTCATCAAATGAACGTCTTAAATTTTCTGCTACATTCAGCATCTCTTTTTTTAGTGTAGAGAAAACTGTTGAATATTCAGGATTATCATTTGAATTTGGGTGAACCTTTTTGAGCTAAGAGTGAATTGACAACCACAATATATATTATGAATACAGTGAACTATTATGAAAAAAAATGAGCAATTTAACATTTTTGTGCTTCTAAGTGAAAAGGTCAAAGCTTTGTGCCATGTCATTTGCCAAATCTCTGCATCCTCTATGGATTTTCCTAGCTGCCACTGCATTGTAAATCACACCACAGACTAGAAGCACCCTGAGGGCAGAATTACTTCATACCAGAACACAAAATTCTCATGTGTCCTGTGGTCTGTGTTTGTGGACAGAGGGTGTTTGATGACTATGTTGACATTAAAAAGCTATGGTGGCTAAAAGGTATACCCTTTACCCTTGGAGAAACTGATGTAAGGCCAGATGAAATCTTTTACTGTTACCATTTTGGACTTCATCTCAGAGAAAAGGTATATTTGACACTATTACAATGTTGATACCAGATCACTCTGTCAACAAATATTATGCTTTTTCAGGATAATCTGTCATCTAAAGCATTTGTAGTGAATATTTTGCTACTAAATAAACAAAGACATTAAAAAATAACCTGGTACAGGTTTTAAAATAATCTTAGGAGGAAATGAATGTTAAATTAGGGAATTTAGAAGTTTCTTTTCAAAATCAAGGCCATTTCCTTTAATTAAGGGTAAATTTTAATTTACAGTATCCCTCAAAAGAAGCTATCTAGAAAATTTTAAATGTAATTACTTCTGTGTTATTCATAACAATTCACAATGTCATGGAAAACAAATAATGATTAGTCTGTCTTGACCTCTTTCCATTTCTGATTATATAGATCTACCCTGCAGTCACTTTGCATTTTATATTGCCATGTACAGATTTCCACTGCATGGCATATATTCATTTTTAAATCACTGAGCAAAAATGCTAGTGGTTTTATATAACTGTGTTAACAATGGCTGGTTATTTCATTGCACTTAAAAGTTAAAACCATAACGACTCCCAAGTCAACAGTTTTGACCAATTTCAAGACTACCTTCTCTTTTTGTTCATTCTGACGTAGGTGACATAGGCAATAGTAGATATACAATGAAATACTAAGTGGGTCTGGTACTCTAACTGTCATATTCTGGGTAGATGTGAAGTCTTAACCTGACATCTATGAACTTCTGAGGAGGTGGGTGGCCCATAGTTTTCTCCGAAAGATTAACCCAAGAGGATAAGATAGTCATGTAAAACATTTCAGGCTAAGAAGATTCCTACTGAATATTGGCCATCTCCAAATACCGCCATCTCAACAGGAATGGGAATGGAATTCTTAGGAAATTTTGACTTTGATTTTTCCTTTGCCTAGACGGGTAAAATTTAAATTCTAGGATGAAAGTTTCACAATCTGGCTTGAACGTACTAAAATAAACCACCTTATTTTTAATATTTTGTTGGTTAAAAGAAAGTTGTAATCATATCCTCCTAACTTTTGTCTAGAATGACAAGTTAATTTTGCTAGAACAATTTGCAGAGATGTTGTTTGATATCAATAAGTATCTACACTTTTAAAATACAACCATACCATCTTGGTAAATGTTTAACACTGATGGAAAATTAACAGCTAGTTTCCTTAAACTGTTATCTTCAAAAATATAACTAGTACAGTATTTAGAATTTCCAAAAAAGTATGGCTTGAAAATCCAAGCTGTTTAAGGCAACAGCAATAATTAGAAAGTTTAAGTCTCTGCTTAACTGTCAAACAGGGAAGGGGGGACAAGAGCATTGGCCACATTCCTCTCCCATTTTGTTAAATCACAGTATATGAAAGAATTCCTCCACCGAATTGCTAGAAACCAATTTACAGTCAAACTGTTAGCAGTTCATCTGAAATTTAAAATAGGTTTAGTTTAGTCAATGAACCTAGAAAAAAAAAGGGCCTATTTCTTTATGAAGCAGGTGGGTTCCAACTTCTCCCTGCTGCTCAAATAAAGTTCTAATTAGTTCCTCTTGATTCCTAAAATGTAGATGCATATTTCACAAGTATAAAAATTACTTTTACCAGTTTTAAACTGTGTTCATTTGGGAGCTAATTTTTAAGATTTAGTCGTTTTAACTACACAATCTTGTAGTGGAAGGCATCCAGTTTAGGAGTTTCAGTCAAATCTGCACTGCACTATGCCAAACTTCAGTTTATATGCTCCGAATGGGTATGTGCAAGTATGCATCTAGTTAACAAAACATTATGTTTTCCCAGAAATTTTCAATAGTTTTACGGCAAGTGAAAAAACAAAGTACAGATCAGAATTAGCACAAAAAATTCTGGGCACCTAGATTTGGATTTCATGAGTATGAGACTAACGTATTGTTGATATTCAGGGGGTTTCTATTTCAGCAACATATCATACACAAATCACTAATAAAATAAGTGATACTTCTCACATGAAATTACTGCTTCCTTCCTCCTCCAGTTTAATGTCACCACAAAAAAACACGGAATCAGATTTTCCCTGAATCTGATACAGGGTGTACAGGGATGGACATGTGGCGATGGGGAGAGTGGAGACAAAAACAAGCTAACTCCTTAGTGAGAACAGCAGAAAAGAAGCTAATTTTTTAGTAATATTCCTATTTTGGCCAAAACCTTTGTATGAAATAAGTTATAGCAATACACTTGCTTTAGACTCCCCTTTTATGATTGAGGACTTTCTAATGAAATAAAGTTACATATGAGACAGCAGAAAATCCATTAGCACAGAGTAGACATTCAGTCGTGATTTTTAAGGTTTTTCTTCCTAACTGTAGCATATTAGATTTTTTTTGGTAGAAGAAGAAAACCACAGTACCACCTAGCATGATGCCAAGTTTTAAGTTTTTTTTTTTTTTTTAAAGTTTATTTTAAAACTGAAGGCAGATTATTCATAAAATCATTCTGGAGACTTATTTGGGCTTCTACGACATGTACACAGACAACCTCTACTGTGCTATATATATTTTGATTACTAGGTATAATGAATACTCTAAACCAAGAGAGTGTGTTTAATGAATAGCATCTTTAAAAGGAGACTATTTTCAACTTTCCAAAACTGAAGAGAACCATCCCTGGCCTTCTTAAAAGATTATAAAACAATGCACACATTTAAAAAAATAAATTTTGCTTTCTACTTTTGAGCATGGAATTTAGTTATACAGTAGAGCTGGGGCCTCCAACAAAATCCAGTCACAAACTAATATATTTATAGCGCTGTCAACCACGTACTTTATGCCCATTCAGAACATTTAAGGGTCCTAATTAACTATTGTGAAACTCGGTACTCAGCCCCACAGAAAAGTATTAGAGAACGTTTTTTTCTTTTAATCCATGAGAACCATACACTTAATTTATACTGTAGGATGAAAAGATGTCCTTTTTAGCAAGTTCTACCATTCTGCCATTTTGCATTTGAAACACGGCCCAAGTGTTCTGACTAAGTGAAGTGTACAAATTGTGTAAGCTTTTATATAAGCAATGGTATAAATGGGGTTGCAGTGGGCTGGAGAAACTTTTAATTACATCCCTTTAATATCCTCCAACTCTGAGCTGCTTAATTCCAAAAAGTGATGTCGCCTCCTACAACCCTTTTCAACTAAATATGATTATGTTTATCGGGAAATGCACTTTGCTAAAGCATAAGCTATTCATGAATATCTTTCTCAGCGTATTACACAAGGAGATTCATCAGGTTTTGACACCTGTTTCAGTAATGTATACTTTTCCTAATAAAAGAGGAACTTCTGTCCTGGTATATACACAATCCCTTTGGCAAATATTGTTAAATCTTAAAAGAAGGTGATCTTTGTTCACAGCCAGGCATACTGCTTAGGTCATACATAATGCAAATTTCTGTTTCAGTATTGCCATTCTCAGGAGTAAAGTAGCTGCTAACTTAGCAGCATAGGAACACACCTGCCAATTGTATTTTTTTCAATGTAGACTTCATTGCCCATTTCTAAAATATCTTGCTAGTAATTTGTCCAAGATCTCCAGGTCAGCAAAGACTGCTACTCTTTTAAGACCAATATTTCAAGGAATGGAATGAAAACTAGGAACTCTCACACTCTGAACTCCACCTGCATCAGGTGGCCTTTCTGCTCCCATAACTCGGACGTTTCCAAATGCACCCCCAAATAAGGTACAATTCCCCAACATCCTAGTTACGGGGTTCTGGCTTCTATCTTTAGGCTACTAGAGGACCAGGAGCGAAATACGATTCCACGTGAAACCAATCCGGGGAGCGGTCAGCACGGACCTCCAGCCTCACCCGCTCAGGGTGTTCGCTCTAACTTCACGGGAGTGGCGATTTCAAACCCAGCCGGGAGAGGGAGGGATCAGGAACGTAATGTGACGGGCTCAAGTGACAGCGTCCTCTCTCCAGTCCAACCCTCCCGGGCGGCGCTCCCTCCCGGTGGCGCGCAGCGCTGGCGCCGGCCAGGTACATTCACGCCTAGCTCCCCTGAGTGTGGACACACGGTCCGCTGGTCCGCTCCAAGAACGGGGTCAGATCCAGCCCTGGCGCCCCAGTCCGGCCCCAGCGCCGCCTCTGGGAAGGGCGGGCGCGGGCGGGAGGCGCCCCCAGGTGTTTTGGCGGGTTTCCGGACACGTGCACCCGGCGTCCTCCCCACTTCCCCACAGCGAGGGCAGAGCCCACCGCACCAGCTCGCGGAGGAGCCGAGCCGCCCGCCACGCCGCTCACCTCCGTCCCCGTAGGTCTCCACGCCGTACCCGTCTTGCAGCCCGTTACTCCAGGTACCCTCGTAGCGAGCGGGGGTGCACAGGCTCTGCCGGACCCCGTAGCGCCCCTTGAAACCATGTGACCACTCCCCCCGGTACATCCACTTGCCCTTCGTCTCCACCCCCAGCCCGTGCCGCTTGCCCTGCGCCCAGTAGCCCTGGTAGGTATTGCCGCTGGGCCAGGTGTAGCCTCCGACAACCTCGAAGCCGTGCGACCAGGAGCCCGAGTACTCGCCCTGGCCTTTGGGCCCCGTGCAGATGCCATGCCCGTGCGCCTTGCCCTCCTCCCAGCCGCCGCAGTAGGTGCCGCCATCGTCGAAGTCGAACCTTCCGCCCGTCATTCGGGGGGCAGCCCCGGCGCGCTCCCCGCAGGGGCACGGACGCGGGCAGTGCTGGGCACGGCAGGGTGTAGCTCGGGGGTGGGGGCCCGGCGGGCGAGCTCACGACAGCGCCCTGGGCAGCTCGCGCCGCCGCTCGGCTCCAGTCCGACGCCGCCCCCGTCCTCCCTCCTCTTTTGCCGCCGCCACCGCCGCCTTCCTCCTCCTCCTCCTCCTTCGCCGCCGCCGCCCCGGCCAGCGCCGCGCGCGAGAGGACAGCCCAGGCTGCCGAGCGGACCTTCAGCTGCTCCCGCCCGCCCACGTGAGCCGGGCGCCGCCCCGCGCCCGCCCCTCGTCCCCTCCCCGGGCGCCGAGGCCCGGCCCCGCGGCGCTCCCGCCCCACCGGGCCCTGCCCCCAGCCCCGGGAGCCGCCGCTTCCCCGGCGGGCGGGCGCGCGCGGGGACCGGCTGGCGCTCATGTGTTCTCGCAGTGGGATGCCGGTGGGAGGGCGAGTGTACCCGGGGACGCACGAGAATCCCTGCCTGGAGATGAAGGCGCGGCTGCCTGTGTGGGGGCTGCTCGCGGGCGCTGGAGCCTCCGGTGTTTGTGTTTGGGGTTTTTCAATGTGATTAAGCTCCTGTGAGTGCGGCCACGTGTGTGTTGAGGGAAAACTCATTGTGTGCGTGTTTGTCTGCATGGGGTTTGTAGTTGCATTGTTTTCAGCGTTCCAACTTGTGTACTGTTGCATTTGTCATGCTCAGCTGTCATCGTGAATTGATATCTCCTAGATATATGTATGCATGTGATGTAAATCTGCGGCAGCCTAGATATAATTGTGCAGTGTTCTTTTACACCTACCCGTTTCAAAGCACACGTGTTTGCATTTATTTAATGAAGACACTGAGGGTGAGCAGTACAGTTTGAAAAAGCACAGAATATATTGGTTAGTTTTTTATTAATAGTGGTGAAGAGGATTTTTTAATCGGCCTTTGAAGCGGTACAGGATATTCCTTTTACATTAGAGCCTGCTACCTCTCCTGTCTCGTTTATGCTTCTTAACAACCTTAGAGATTCTTGAGTTTGGAGCTGTGTGCCCAACAGGTAGACGGCTCGGTCTGTGTATATTGTATAAGTGTCTGGAATGCACACCTCTCCAGTGGTATCCACTGTTTGAGAAAGTAAACAAGTTTGCAAGGAGGAATATGGTAAGTAAAACACTGCTCTAAACTTGCAAAGAAACTGTGACCTACAAAACCAGGGACAGATGTCAGCTGATCTACTTTCTAGCTACAACACTGCTTTGTCGAATTCACTTTAGACAACTCTTCTAAACTTTTAAACCTCGATTTCACCATCTTCCGAATGGGAATGACAAGATTTGCTTTTCTTTCTATGTTAGGTAATAACTGAGTATATTGTGGCTTCAGTGCTAAACCAAAAATTAGAGATTTGGTAATAGGCAAGTTGAATCAGCATTGTCTCTGGTGAGAAAAAGCATTATTCTTCACTTCACCCTCAAAATACCCATGGGAGACACTTCTCTCGCGTTCACAGCCTAGGGTCTCAGGTTGGCCTCTCAAGGAAACTGATTTGAAGTGTATTCCTGTTATTTCTTAAACTGAGAGGCCTTGGGATGACTATGTGAGCATCAGAAGCTGCCAAATGTTCTCTCACTAAGTATTTGATAATCAGATATAGATATAAGGACAGGTGTCAGGAAGACAGCCTGGGAAAAAGTAGACTAAACTGCACAGAAAAGGAACTCCAATTAACCTTGATTGCCTCTCTCTAAGGATGAGAGCCGACTTTTCCTGCTTATCTGGCTGAAAAACTGAAAGAAAAATCTCAGTTTATGCGGAACCAAATCACCAAAGAGAATTAGAAGCCCTCATCCATGGCACTGCCGGCAGAATTGCCAGGAATAGTGCTTACCCTAGTGGCCTGAAATAATTATGCATCTCTCGAAGCATCTTGTCCTGGACTGGGGATTGATTTAGGCCGCTGGGAAGATGAGGGCCAGGGCTTTGCGGCTGAGCCATAATTCCACTTCCCTGTTAGGGGATACCCCAGAATCAGGAGCTAATGTAGAAAGATGTGTTCCCATATATTTTGAGGTTCTGTATAATATGAGAAAAGGTGTGGTTGATCAAGTCAATATTTTGAATGGGGGAGTCTCTTTCTAAACTAGATTTCATCACAGAGTAGTCTTTGTCCCTTAACCTCTTATTGTTGTTGGACCCACCCGGTGTGTTAGGACCCATATATGTTCTTTAAGGGGATAAATTTGGGAAACCTTTATGTATTTATTTATTACTCTTTCTAATTAGTTGTCATGTAAATGAGGGATTTTCTGGAACATACAGCATGAAATAAGTTTCCAGCTTCTGTAATGGATATCTAGTCCATTTGTGGTGTGAGGTACACATACATCTGGTTTGAATATGGAGATTTGGGGAGGAAAAAAGACATGGCCATTTATTGCTTACTTTTCCTGTGGCTATCCCTAATAGATGCCTTGCGAAAAACCTTAATTAAAAGTGAGACTTTACCACCAGATAGCTATGATTAAATTTTAACAAATCTTAATCCTAGCCTAGCTCTGATGTTGACCTTCTTTATGAAAGAAAGTTAGTATTTTTGGTAAATTACTAAACAATTTTTGGCAAATGACCATATAGGCCATGCTTCCATTTACCAGCTGCCATCACAATGGAATGTTTCCCCAGTCACGAAGACGTATGTGTTCATGTAAGTGTTCAGGGTCAATAGTAATGGTTGGAGAAGACTGGGAGAGAGAACTAGGAAGAGGAAGAGGTGCTGAGAGTGATGGGGTAGCAGATAGTAGACAGTGGAATAATGTTGCAGTTTAATAGTCAGGGTTAATGTCCTTATTTTCCCTCTCCCTCTGAACCTTTGCCCTGGATAAGGGGGAGTTGAATTTAGCTTTAAGAAGGGATTAGTAAGAAGAGAATGTGAATGTTGGTTTGACAGGTGGAGTGGGAGAGGCCATGAAAATCCAGGGGCCAGCAACTACCCTAGCAGTTTGTTTTCCTCCATGTTGAAAACCCAGTTACTATATAGTTCCATTCTAAAAAATTTTATAACATATTGTAAGCTATTTTGAGTGTGACTATGACCAATTAACAACATATTAGTAAGGATGTTTTGCTGGGATTTAATGATGTCTTTTAAAAAATGAAGGTGCATTTAAAAATTTATTGGTGACTTCATTTTATTTACATATTAGATTAATTATTGGTTGGATGAGGTGACTCTTGCCTGTAATCCCAGCACTTTGGGAGGCTGAGGCAGGAGGATCATTTAAGCCCAAGAGTTTGAGACCAGCCTGGGCAAAATAGGAAGACCCCCATCTCTAAATAAGAAAAAAAAGAAAGAAAGAAAGAAAAAAGACTGATTATTGAGAGTTGTTAATAGAAACTTTACAAATGACTAAAAGCCAGTCTGTATGTGTTTATCGTCTAAAGACCATGATTCAAAGTGTGTAGAAAAGCACATACAATTAAAATCACTTGATAGATAAGTCAAAAAGTATTAACATCTTGATTTATAAAATCAAATAATCAAAATTTGACTATTTGCAATATAGCATTCACAAACATTCAAGAAATTTGTCCATGATAAATATAAAAATTAAGAAATATGGTGAGAAACTTTGCAGGCAGCGTGAAATCAGAAGAGGAAGAGAATTTCAAGATTAATGGTCTTCAAATCTTTTATGGTAACTACTGTGTGACAGATACCATACTAAGCTTTTCTTTACAGGTATGAATTCATTTAAATCTCATAATTGTAGATGATTTGTACTAGTCATACAACCATTTTACAGAAGGAGAAAATAAAGTTTAGCTTATTCATATGCCCAGAATTATTCAAGGTAGAAATGATTGAGGAAGGATTCAAACCCAGGTCTGTGTGACTTTAGAGGAGGTTCTTTATTCCTGTCCTTAATTGGAGAGAGGAAGAGAACACATTGAGAGCTTTCAAATGCTCAGCGGAGAACAAAAAGATGTGGTAAAGATGACTTTTCTTTCTTATTTTTTAAGATTAACTGCCTGGGTTAATGATAATGTTGCTGTCTAGATTTTTTTTTTTTTTTTTTTTTAAAGGAGGAAGGACAGTAAATTACGGGGGCTGGGGAAGATATATTTATTTAGGAGAGAATGGTCCAGAAGTATACCCCAGAGATGATCAGTAGGCAATTAGATAGGAGAGGTCAAAAATTAAAAATAAGTGGATAAGTAAATAATGCCCATTTTTCTCCTACCTCTGACAGCCGTTGTTCAGTAACACCCCCTTTTGAGACTTACACTATTCACTCAGGCCTCGGACATAGCCTGGACCTTACTTTGATCCAGCAAGTAAGGTCTGGTAAGGCCAACTCTCTGGAATTTGAGAGTAAAGGTCCAGCTGAAAATTGTAAACTGGGATTTTATAATTCCACTCTGACAGCATTCCCTCATTGCCACTGTCACTGAATACACCATTGGTTCTCATCAAAGTCCTCCATGCTACATAGCACAACTTTTCCCAGGCAACTTCCAGATGTTTATCGCCATCTTGGAGCCCATCTCCATCCCAGCTTTCTCCTGCTGAGCAGAGGACACTGTCTTCTGTCTTACAGAGGAAGAAGGAGCTAGGAACACTTGCACCTTTCCTCTCTTCAAAAACTTTACATAGGTTCCCATTTTCTTCCTCTTCCCATTCACCTGCCTCCAAGAGGAAAAGATATCCTTTTTCCTCCCCAGGTTCTGGGTCAGTTCCTTCTCTCTCTCTCTCTCGAGATGGAGTCTCACTCTGTCCCCCAGGCTGGAGTGGAGTGGTGCAATCTTGACTCACCATAACCTCCGCTGCCTCCTGGGTTCAAGCAATTCTCCTGCCTCAGTCTCCCAAGTAGCTGGAACTACAGGTGTGTGCCACCACACCTGGCTAATTTTTGTATTTTTAGTAGAGACGGGGTTTCACCATGTTGGCCAGGCTGATCTCGAACTCCTGACCTCAAGCAATCCACATGTCTTGGCCTCCTAACCTTCTTTCTTTTAAATATGCTTTAATTTGTTCTCTTTCAGCCAAAAAACGAGCTCTTGTGTTTTCCGTATTAAAACAGTCCTAATTTGCTAGTCTGTCATCTCCTTAAGTCTTCTATGTCTATACTTGAAACTGCAGACCTTGAAAGAGTGTATTCTGGTCTTTACGTCCCCGCCTCTGATTTATGTACTACTTGATTTGGATTCTGTTCTCACTGGTCTAGTGAAGCTTGTCTAGCCATTGGGGACCTTCTGTTTGACAGATATGATGGCATCTCTTCAGTTCCTATCCTGCTAGTGGCAACAGTGAATTTGATACTTGTGAGCACTCATCTCCTTGGCTTCGATGATGCCCATATCTCATGCTTCTCCTCTCCATCTTTATCTCCCACCACTTTAGCTTTGTCATTCCCTGTGTGTTTTTCTTCTTATCCCTTTCTAGTCTCCTTAACTTTAGGTTATCTGTTGTATTCCAACTATTAGCCTCATGGTAGCAGAATTTTGTATAGTTGCTGGATACTTGTTGGCTTGTCTTGTATAACTAGGCAATCCTGCCCTAGAAGCCAAGAGTCTGATTTAGAAATAGTCTAATTCTGGGGGGCGGAGCAAGATGGCCGAATAGGAGCAGCTCCAGTCTTCAACTCCCAGCGCCAGCGACACAGAAGACCGGTGATTTCGGCATTTTCAACTGAGGTACTGGGTTCATCTCACTGGGGAGTGCCGGACGATCGGTACTGGTCAGCTGCTGCAGCCCGACCAGCGAGAGCTGAAGCAGGGCGAGGCATTGCCTCACCTGAGAAGCGCAAGGGGGAAGGGAATCCCTTTTCCTAGCCAGGGGAACTGAGACACACAACACCTGGAGAATCGGGTAACTCCCACCCCAATACTGCGCTTTGAGCAAACAGGCACACCAGGAGATCATATCCCACACCTGGCCGGGAGGGTCCCACACCCACGGAGCCTCCCTCATTGCTATTACAGCAGTCTGTGATCTACCGGCAAGGCAGCAGCCAGGCTGGGGGAGGGGCGCCCGCCATTGCTGAGGCTTAAGTAGGTAAACAAAGCTGCTGGGAAGCTCGAACTGGGTGGAGCTCACAGCAGCTCAAGGAAACCTGCCTGTCTCTGTAGACTCCACCTCTGGGGGCAGGGCACAGAAAACAATAACAAAGCAGCAGACACCTCTGCAGACGCAAACGACTCTGTCTGACAGCTTTGAAGAGAGCAGTGGATCTCCCAACACGGAGGTTGAGATCTGAGAAGGGACAGACTCCCTGCTCAAGCGGGTCCCTGACCCCTGAGTAGCCTAACTGGGAGACATCCCCCACTAGGGGCAGTCTGACACCCCACACCTCACAGGGTGGAGTACACCCCTGAGAGGAAGCTTCCAAAGCAAGAATCAGACAGGTACACTTGCTGTTCAGAAATATTCTATCTTCTGCAGCCTCTGCTGCTGTTACCCAGGCAAACAGGGTCTGGAGTGGACCTCAAGCAATCTCCAACAGACCTACAGCTGAGGGTCCTGACTGTTAGAAGGAAAACTATCAAACAGGAAGGACACCTACACCAAAACCCCATCAGTACATCACCATCATCAAAGACCAGAGACAGATAAAACCACAAAGATGGGGAAAAAGCAGGGCAGAAAAGCTGGAAATTCAAAAAACAAGAGCGCATCTCCCCCGGCAAAGGAGCGCAGCTCATCGCCAGCAACGGATCAAAGCTGGACGGAGAATGACTTTGACGAGATGAGAGAAGAAGGCTTCAGTCCATCAAATTTCTCAGAGCTAAAGGAGGAATTACGTACCCAGCGCAAAGAAACTAAAAATCTTGAAAAAAAAGTGGAAGAATTGACGGCTAGACTAATTAATGCAGAGAAGGTCATAAACGAAATGAAAGAGATGAAAACCATGACACGAGAAATACGTGACAAATGCACAAGCTTCAGTAACCGACTCGATCAACTGGAAGAAAGAGTATCAGCAATTGAGGATCAAATGAATGAAATGAAGCGAGAAGAGAAACCAAAAGAAAAAAGAAGAAAAAGAAATGAACAAAGCCTGCAAGAAGTATGGGATTATGTAAAAAGACCAAATCTACGTCTGATTGGGGTGCCTGAAAGTGAGGGGGAAAATGGAACCAAGTTGGAAAACACTCTTCAGGATATCATCCAGGAGAACTTCCCCAACCTAGTAGGGCAGGCCAACATTCAAATCCAGGAAATACAGAGAACGCCACAAAGATACTCCTCGAGAAGAGCAACTCCAAGACACATAATTGCCAGATTCACCAAAGTTGAAATGAAGGAAAAAATCTTAAGGGCAGCCAGAGAGAAAGGTCGGGTTACCCACAAAGGGAAGCCCATCAGACTCACAGCAGATCTCTCGGCAGAAACTCTCCAAGCCAGAAGAGAGTGGGGGCCAATATTCAACATTCTTAAAGAAAAGAATTTTAAACCCAGAATTTCATATCCAGCCAAACTAAGTTTCATAAGTGAAGGAGAAATAAAATCCTTTACAGATAAGCAAATGCTTAGAGATTTTGTCACCACTAGGCCTGCCTTACAAGAGACCCTGAAGGAAGCACTCAACATGGAAAGGAACAACCGGTACCAGCCATCTCAAAAACATGCCAAAATGTAAAGACCATCGAGGCTAGGAAGAAACTGCATCAACTAATGAGCAAAATAACCAGTTAATATC
Source organism: Theropithecus gelada (assembly GCF_003255815.1). Classification (NCBI taxonomy): domain Eukaryota; kingdom Metazoa; phylum Chordata; class Mammalia; order Primates; family Cercopithecidae; genus Theropithecus; species Theropithecus gelada. Next base: position 76,523,032 of record NC_037676.1, read on the forward strand.
ATAATGGCAGGATCAAGTTCACACATAACAATCTTAACCTTAAATGTAAATGGACTAAATGCTCCAAT